>NC_073242.2:89937424-90240454 GCF_029281585.2 Gorilla gorilla gorilla
GATTAATAAAATTCCAAGAAAAATGAAGAAATAATGAAAGAAGTTATACTGGGGAGAGAAATAAAGTATTATTTTAAGAAATATTAAGAAGTAACAATTGATTTGGAAGTCAGGGAGACACTTTAAGGATGCTTTTTCTAGGATTCTAACTTGGATGACTGAGTGAATAGCAACATCTAAACATGATATAAAGAAAATGTAGGTGAAGGCACAATTTTGGAAACTGTGTTGGAAGGGTGGGTAGAGGATGTTTAATACATTCACTTTTAGTCTTGTCAAATTTGAACTGCCAGCGGGATATGTATTTGATGATATCCAATGCACTGTTGGAGCTAAGTGCCTGAAGCATCAGAGAGATGAGGTGTCAATTTCCAGGTTATCAGCATGGAAAAAGCAGTTAAGAATATGGGCAGAGATGTACACTGGACAAATACCAACATAGAAAACCTAGGAAGCACTGCCAAACACGAGATCTGGAGGGAAATTCAATGAAGACATAGAAGAACAAGTACAAATGTTAGGAGGAGAACAAAGAGAAACTTTTATAAGAAAAAGAGATGAAGGGTTTAAAGATGAGAAAACATCAAATCTAGTCAGTATCGTAGACTAAGTTAACTCCAGATTTTTCTCTGTCGCTCTAAATTCAGTCATAGTAGATAAATATATTTAAAAAAAATACACAGTCAAGCTTGAAAGCACGAAAACAAGCCTCCAGGGGACTAGAACTTAGAAGAAATTCTAAGATGTAAGAAAATTTAGAATAAGTAAAAAAAAAAAAAATTACTGAGTGTCACCAAAGGAAAACTAGACATTGTTCAAACACATTTTTCTGTTATCTGATTCTAATGTTTCACTGCCTTTGGAAATATTTTACAATTCTATAAATTATTGAAAGCTGATAACAATGCAAAATAATTCTTGTCTAGAGTCATGCCAGTATATTTTTTCAGTGATGGTTAAATAGACTCCTCTCATCCTTTGAAAAAAAGGTAGTTTTATATCCATTTGTAAATTTATGTCAACATTCCTTTATTCCCCCCAAATTTTTGCCTCTTTGACTTCTATTTTGAGCCTCTTGTAACATCTGCCAAATTGATTTATTAAGTGATTAAATAGGGTATTATTACATATTTATCTTATATCTACTCAAAAGTTATGCTCACATTTAAATAATATGTATTCTTTACAAAGGTGAGAGGAAACAATCTGAACAGCCAAAATGTGATGGAACCACACATTCTTTAGGGACTGAATGGTCTCCCATTCAAAAATGGGACACCAAACCTCAGACCCCTGTGTGATAGAAGACAGGATCCTCAAAAGTCTCTCCTATTTATACAAGATAATTTGAAGAATTCACATATTGGTCATGCAGGTAGCAAAGAAAGTAGATCTTAGCTAGTGCTGTAGATGGAAAATGAAGAAGTCTTCATTTAGGAAAAGAATCTAAGCTTGTTCTATAAGAGACTGCGGCACTTTCATTCCCATTATCTATGTGGCATTGTGGCTCTCAAGTTGAGAATAAACATAAAAGTTGTTTCAGAATGTGGAAACACTTAAATGACAACTATGAAAGCACTCTGTAGGAATGCATCTATGACCTAGATGAATCTCCCAAAAATAGTTTCTCTGAAACTTCTTGTAGAAAAAAAGTACTAATCATTGCAACAATGATTAAAAAATCATACCACAAAATTAATGATAAGGCAACAACCTCAAAGAAATTTTATTCAAAGGGATCTTATTTCTTTGAATATTTCAAAAATATTTTATTTCTAAGAAGGAGTAGAATTCTTGAGGTAAGAATCCTGCAAAGCAAAGAGTGGATTTTTAAATGTAGAAAATTTTTAGAAATGAAAAAACTTACTAGAAAAAATAAGTGGCAGTTTTAAGCACTAAATTAGATGTAAACAGAGTTAATAAATTGTCTACTAGAGTTGAAAAAGTTATTCAAATAGAGTAAAAGAACAAAAAAATGTGAAAACATAAAAGGGAAACTGAGAAATGTAAAAGACAAATAAGCTTGATTTTCATAGTAAAGTATCCATACATAGGAAAAAGGTAATATAAGAGATGTAATAATAGAAAACAGATGAGAATTTTACAGCATTTTAATGAAAGAGCTATAACCTTAGAGTTAAAAAGCCCGGCAGGGATCATGCAACATACATAAAAATAAGCCTACAAAGATACATTTTTTAGTAAGCCCGGCAAAACCTCAAAGACAAACAGGTAAGTCAAGCTTTCTGCAATATTGTCACCTATCTTTATGATAAGAGCTTAGTGTCTTTTGGATTATAAATATAAAATAAAGTGTAGACTTCAGGATAATTTTTATAAAATGTAATTTCCTTTCTCTAATCAATTCCAATTGAAGCAAAATGCTTATTGTTCTTGCTTTCTAAGGGGCTTAAGAGTTTACAGTTGATAATTTGAAGAATAGATAGTCAAAAAATGTGGCCTCTGAATTATAATAATAAGTAGAGAGGTAAAAAAAATGACAGAAATAGACATATGAGATAGAGATGGGGATAGAGAGAAAGAGAAGTGTATTTAACATGGCAGATTAAGTAATAATTAGTAATAATTAAGGAAAGCCTTATTTTGAGGTTTTGCAGGTTACCAGGAAATGTCTAGGTGTAGGTTTATTTTTATGTATGTTGCATGGTCCCTGGTAGGCTTCTTAATTCTGAGGTTATATTTCTTTCCTTAAAATGTTGTAAAATTCTCATCTTTTTTCCTGTTATTACATCTCCTATATTACCTTTTTTCTACCTATGAATGCTTTACTAGGTAAATTAAGCTTATTTCTTTATCTTTTCCATTTCTCAATTTTATGACTCAGCTTGACTGGACTTGGAGATGCCCAGATATCTGGTAAAACATTATTTAAAGCTGTGTGTGAGGGACTGTTTCTAGAATAAATTAGCTTTTGAATTGGAAAACCAAGTAAAGAAGAATGCCCTCACCAATGTAAATGTAAGGGCAGAGAAATACGGATGTACTCTCCGAGCTGGGACATACATCTTCTTCTACCCTTGGACATCAACACTCCTAGTTTTCAGGCACTCATATTGAATTATTCTCTTGTTATCTTTTTTTAAATAAAAGGATAAAGTTGGGATACTTTGAAAAGTAGATTTTTTTAAAAAAAATATAATAGTGCTGATTCTGGCTGATTCTCTAGTCAAAAATACTGTGTGTTGAGGGGAAAGAACTTAAAATAATTATTTTCTTAAGAAGTGCAGAGAGGGCATCCCTGTCTTGTGCCAGTTTTCAAAGGGAATGCTTCCAGTTTTTGTCCATTCAGTATCATATTGGCTGTGGGTTTGTCACAGATAGCTCTTATTATTTTGAGATACTTCCCATCAATACCTAATGTATTGAGAGTTTTTAGCATGAAGCATTGTTGAATTTTGTTAAAGGCCTTTTCTGCATCTATTGAGATAATCACGTGGTTTTTGTCGTTGGTTGTTCATATGCTGGATTACGTTTGTTGATTTGCGTATGTTAAACCAGCCTTGCATCCCAGGGATGAAGCCAAGTTGGTCGTGGTGGATAAGCTTTTTGATGTGCTGCTGGATTCGGTTTGCCAGTATTTTATTGAGGATTTTTGCATCGATGTTCATCAGGGATATTGGTCTAAAATTCTCTTTTTTTTGTTGTGTGTCTGCCAGGCTTTGGTATCAGGTTGATGCTGGTCTCATAAAATGAGTTAGGGAGGATTCCCTCTTTTTCTATTGATTGGAATAGTTTCAGAAGGAGTGGTAGCAGCTCCTCCTTGTACCTCTGGTAGAATTCGGCTATGAATCCATCTGGTCCTGGACTTTTTTTGGTTGGTAAGCTATTAATTATTGCCTCAATTTCAGAGCCTGTTATTAGTCTATTCAGAGATTCAACTTCTTCCTGGTTTAGTCTTGGGAGGGTGTATGTGTCAAGGAATTTATCCATTTCTTCTAGATTTTCTAGTTTATTTGCATAGAGGTGTTTATAGTATTCTCTGATGGTAGTTTGTATTTCTGTGGGATCCGTGGTGATATCCTCTTTATCACTTTTTATTGCATCTATTTGATTCTTCTCTCTTTTCTTCTTTATTAGTCTTGCTAGCAGTCTATCAATTTTGTTGACCTCTTCAAAAAACCAGCTCCTGGATTCATTGATTTTTTGAAGGGTTTTTTGTGTCTCTATTTCCTTCAGTTCTGCTCTGATCTTAGTTATTTCTTGCCTTCTGCTAGCTTTTGAATGTGTTTGCTCTTGCTTCTCTAGTTCTTTTAATTGTGATGTTAGGGTGTCAATTTTAGATCTTTCCTGCTTTCTCTTGTAGGCATTTAGTGCTACAAATTTCCCTCTACACACTGCTTTGAATGTGTCCCAGAGATTCTGGTATGTTGTGTCTTTGTTCTCCTTGGTTTCAAAGAACATCTTTATTTCTGCCTTCATTTCGTTATGTACCCAGTAGTCATTCAGGAGCAGGTTGTTCAGTTTCCATGTAGTTGAGCGGTTTTGAGTGAGTTTCTTAATCCTGAGTTCTAGTTTGATTGCACTGTGGTCTGAGAGACAGTTTGTTATAATTTCTGTTTTTTTATGTTTGCTGAGGAGAGCTTTACTTCCAAGTATGTGGTGAATTTTGGAATAGGTGTGGTGTGGTGCTGGGAAGAATGTATATTCTGCTGATTTGGGGTGGAGAGTTCTGTAGATGTCTATTAGGTCTGCTTGGTGCAGAGCTGAGTTCAATTCCTGGATATCCTTGTTAACTTTCTGTCTCGTTGATCTGGCTAATGTTGACAGTGGGGTGTTAAAGTCTCCCATTATTATTGTGTGGGAGACTAAGTCTCTTTCTAGATCTCCAAGGACTTGCTTTATGAATCTGGATGCTCCTGTATTGGGTGCATATATATTTAGGATAGTTAGCTCTTCTTGTTGAATTGATCCCTTTACCATTATGTAATGGCCTTCTTTGTCTCTTTTGATTTTTGTTGGTTTAAAGTCTGTTTTATCCGAGACTAGGATTGCAACCCCTGCCTTTTTTTGTTTTCCATTTGCTTGGTAGATCTTCCTCCGTCCCTTTATTTTGAGCCTATGTGTGTCTCTGCACGTGAGATTGGTTTCCTGAATACAGCACACTGATGGGTCTTGACTCTTTATCCAACTTCCCAGTCTGTGTCTTTTAATTGGAGCATTTAGCCCATTTATATTTAAGGTTAATATTGTTATGTGTGAATTTGATCCTGTCATTATGATGTTAGCTGGTTATGTTGCTTGTTAGTTGATGCAGTTTCTTCAAAATTAATTCAAGATGGATTAAAGACTTAAATGTTAGACCTAAAACCATAAAAACCCTAGAAGATAACGGAGGCAATACCATTCAGGACATAGGCATGGGCAAGGACTTCATGTCTAAAACACCAAAAGCAATGGCAACAAAAGCCAAAATTGACAAATGGGATCTAATTAAACTAAGGAGCTTCTGCACAGCAAAAGAAACTACCATCAGAGTGAACAGGCAACCTACAGAATGGGAGAAAATTTTTGCAATCTACTCATCTGACAAAGGGCTAATATCCAGAATCTACAAAGAACTCAAACAAATTTACAAGAAAAAAACAAACAACCCCATCAACAAGTGGGTGAAAGATATGAACAGACACTTCTCAAAAGAAGATCTTTATGCAGCCAAAAGACACATGAAAAAATGTTCATCACTGGCCATCAGAGAAATGAAAATCAAAACCACAGAGATACCTCTCACACCAGTTAGAATGGTGATCATTAAAAAGTCAGGAAACAACAGGTGCTGGAGAGGATGTGGAGAAATAGGAACACTTTTACACTGTTGGTGGGACTGGAAACTAGTTTAACCATTATGGTAGTCAGTGTGATGATTCGTAAGGGATCTAGAACTAGAAATATCATTTGACCCAGCCATCCCATTACTGGGTATATACCCAAAGGATTATAAATCATGCTGCTATAAAGACACATGCACACGTATGTTTATTGTGGCACTATTCACAATAGCAAAGACTTGGAACCAACCCAGATGTCCAACAATGATAGACTGGATTAAGAAAGTGTGGCACATATACACCATGGAATACTATGCAGCCATAAAAAATGATGAGTTCATGTCCTTTGTAGGGACATGGATGAAGCTGGAAACCATCATTCTCAGCAAACTATTGCAAGAACAAAAAAACAAACAGCACATGTTCTCACTCATAGGTGGGAATTGAACAATGAGAACACATGGACCCAGGAAGGGGAACATCACATACCGGGGCCTGTTGTGGGGTGGGGGTAGGCGGGAGGGATAGCATTAGGAGATATACCTAATGTTAAATGAGGAGTTAATGGGTGCAGCACACCAACGTTGCACATGTATACATATGTAACTAACCTGCACGTTGTGCACATGTACCCTAAAACTTAAAGTATAATTTAAAAAAAGAAAAGAAAAAAAAAGAAGTGTAAATAATTGTCTGCTTGTACTTTTAACATATTTCTATCAAACCATATTTAAAATTATGGACTACCATCCACAAATATGTTTTGTAATATTTGTAATATATACCTACTCACTAGGAGCATTTTCAAGTTTGAGACAGGGAAGCTTGATTTCAATGCCTTTTACTTTTCTGCAGACTCATATGGTATTGTTTCTCATCTCGGTGAATAGTGTCAAAAATAGAGTAAAAAGAGACTCAGGTTATTTTATTAGTACATGAAAGATACATCTAGGCTCAGGGATTTGGTAGACATTCAGAAATAATTACTAGGTCGCTTGAGTCAAGAAGCAAACTTTTCCAGGTGAAATGTAGAGCTCTATTTAAAAAAAACTACATTCTCTTTCTGACAAGTGAAGTGAGTTGTTGAATGCAGAGAAAGAAAAGGTATGCTACTTTAATTATCTTGAACATTAAATACCCAATGGCAAAACTGTCACATGTAGATTTTAAAATTAACCTATTTTAAAACCAAGATGCAGTATGATGTCAGGGGGTGAGATTTAGGCTAAGAAAAACCTGAATTTTAATTTTAGCTCTAGTCAACACATTTAATTAAGCCATTTTATTGAAAAACTGGAGATAAAATGCTTACCAAATGATAATACAAGAAATAAGTGAAAAAACATTTAAAAGACCTTTCCACTTTTTGTGGGCCCTTGGTTACTGTATTTTTGAACAACTGGTCTAAGAATTTCTTCAGATCCATGCTGCTTTGTAAATTCTCTATTCTTGTCTTCCCTGGTATTACTGTAACTTTTTAAGCTTTTGGGAGCATTTCAATGTCCTTCTAAAGCATGAGCTTCGCTATGGATTCCTTTCCACTCTGCCCACTTCTCTGTTCCTGCACTGAATTAGTCCTTCTAAATTTATGCCAATATAATCAAGTGTTCCTCATACTTGTCACCCTTCACTGTTGCCTAATCCTCACTTTCTGCCATGCTATGGTAGAACCTTGTCATTCTAGCTCCTAACCCTCTCATCATCGCCTTTACTAAAATCACTAACCATTTTTATAAGCATCTTATGCTCTTTTACAACTCACCACCCTTGTTCATGCAAGCTCCATTGTTTTTCTCCAACTGATAAACTCATGATCAGTTTTACAAGCTAGGTTTACTTGTAACAGTCTCATTGATTAATTCTTAGAGATTCACACTCACACATAACTCACGATGTCTAACACACTTATATATATACTTTATTATAGTACTTAACATATTTAGAGTCCTCTCCCGTATTGTAATAAAACCCCTTGATATCAGGAAGTGCAGCTATTCATGATTCTACTCCAGGATTTACAATATAGTACACAATTGCTAGATATCTGCTGTGCAAATGATGAACTGAAAGCCACATAAGACATAATGTAAGCCGGGCACGGTGGCTCACACCTGTAATTCCAGCACTTTGGGAGGCTGAGGCGGGTGGATCACCTGATGTCAGGAGTTCGAGACCAGCCTGGCCAACATGGTGAAACCCTGTGTCTACTAAAAGTACAAAAATTAGCCGGGCGTGGTGGCAGGCACCGGTAATCCCAGCTACTCCCAAGGCTGAGGCAGGAGAATTGCTTGAACCCAGGAGGCAGAGGTTGCAGTGAGCCGAGATCATGCCACTGTGCTCCAGCCTGGGCGACAAGAGCGAGACTCCATCTCAAAAAAAAAAAAAAAAAGAAAAAAGACATAATATATACTTAACTATGATACTACTATTTTAGGGAAAATATATATTTTAAAAGATGCCTGTAAACAAAGAGTAAAAATCTGAGCAATTGGTTCTGTTCTTCATATTATTTTCTAAAAGTTTACTGATGGTAATGATTGCAGGTTTATTCCAGCCTTCTATGTCCGGGATGCAGTGACACTGCCTCTTAAGGAGAAATTCCTAAAAAGCAAAGCTGTGTGAAACACATTCCACTGGGCAAACAGCCTGCTTTGTAAACAACCTCAAAGTCTCATAATCATGTCAGTGCACCTGGAATTTCAGGGTTGCAAAGGGAATAAATATTTGCCAAAGGTCAGAAAGTCTTCAGAATCAGCTTCTATAATCTAAATCTCCACTATCTAGAAAAATAAATTAAATCTATCAATCAATCAATAAAGGCTTATTTTAATTAGGTGGCAGTATTTCCACTCCACTCTGAGTGGTCATCGGTAATATAATAATTAAAGACTTGGCTATAGGTTTGTCTCTCAGGTTTGAACTTACAACAATTTAAACAAGTTTGATTTGAACTAAGTTGAAACTTTCCAAAGGGTCTTTCTAATCTCCATAAGTTCAAATCTTATTAGTACAAAATATGTAACACAAAGAAGTTACTTTTTTTGAACTTTGAATAGTATTTTATAGGGATCTCACATGTAAAATTCCCTTAATAGGTTTTTCAAGTTTGGAACCAGAAACCCATCACCTTTTCTGACCAGTCAACTTTAATCTGGTTGGTTATTCTGATGTCAGTAGGTTCTCTGTGATCTTACAGTATTTGATGCTTTTATTCTCTTCTCTATACCAAAGTTCTTAATTGTTCCAAAATGTCAGCTTTTTTATAGCCCAAAATTGTTTGCTAATATGTTAACCAATGAACATGTAGTTAAACATAGTACAGATTTATATCTTGATTTCATATTGATTTAAGTCAAAATCTTTCCCATTTGGTAGTACTTCCAGTCAGAGCTGGCCTGAGGCAAAATTGTGAAGTAGGTTAAGCTGCTTTTAGCTTCATCTAGATTTCTTTAAGGGTCTATATAGGAGGATAGTATTTTTCAAACTGAAGATAATTATTTTTTTCTGAAAAGAAGGCTCCTTTACACTCAAGATGAAATATAAAGGAAATGACCACTGATGTCAGATGTGTCTTACGAATTCTATTTTTTTAATGCTTACAAGGGTTCTTTACTGAGTAATGTTTGAATATAAAAATGTTAGAGAAGTCAAATTTATGCTGCAGATTTTGCATTCTTTAATAATTGCTTCTGTAATGAGATGGTACTAGGGCAGGGAATTCAAAGTCAATAGAAAATGGTCACTGCCCAATAAGAGATGACAACCTCGTGTATCTGATAAGGTCAGAAGCTTGTAAATGGCCTTAAAATGCCACTACAAATCCCAGCACTTTGGGAGGCCGAGGCAGGCAGATCACCTGAGGTCAGGAGTTTGAGACCAGCCTGGCCAACATGGCGAAACCTTGTCTCTACTAAAAGTACAAAAATTAGCCAGGCTTGGTGGCAGGTGCCTGTTATCCCAGCTACTCAAGAGGCTGAGGCAGGAGAATCTCTTGAACCCGGGAGGCAGAGGTTGCAGTGAGCCAAGATCATGCCACTGCACTCCAGCCTGGGAGACAAGAGAGAGACTCCGTCTCAAAAAACAAAACAAAACAAAACAAAACAAAACCAAAAAATCAAAAACAAACAAACAAACAAACAAACAAAAACCAATGGAACTACAAAGATAGAAACAGAATACTGTGGGAATTAGAACACTAATTGCCTATCTATACCAAGTGAGGAAGCTGGAGTTAAGTTTTGAAAGAATCCTTGAGATTTCTAGGAAGGTCAGAGCAAGGGGGATATGATTTTCTGTGGGGAGAAGTAATGACAATAAATCCTGAATGTTCTTGGCATGTACAAAGCATAGTTCATCTGTCCATGTGACATGAAGTATTCATGGAAGGTGAAGCTAGAAGTGAAAATTCAGGGCCAGATTACAAGTGATGAATGCCTTATATCAATCATTGTTGGGATTCACTTTACAGGCAACAGGGAATTATTTGAAAGAAGTCCTAAGCGAGAAGTGACATCAAAAGCTGAGATTACTGGAGTCAAACTATGACAGCTAGAGAGCTATGAGGCTCTTCACTAAAGCATGGGGAGGGGATATGTGGGGATGTGAGGCTTTTAGGAGTTAACTCTGAGATAGAATTCTGTGGCCTTGATAGGGGTGTGTGTGTGTGTGTATTTGTGTGTGTGTGTGTCTTTGTGTGTGTGTGTGTGTCTTTGTGTCTAGAGGAGAGAATAACTCAAAGAGAGGATGAAAATTTACTTTAGATTCCCCCAGAGGGCAACTTAAATACAAAAATTCAAGCACAGGTAGTTTATTTGGGAGGTAATTCCAGAAAACACTGAAAGGGCAGTGTGAAAATGCTTAAAGGAAGTAAAGGCAGCCAACAGAGGGTTCATTATCATCCTAGTCAACACTGTGTGACAAGAACTCGATCCTGTAGGAAAACTTTAGAGAAGAATGTTAAATACACAACTAAAGTTACCTTAACTGCAGGGTGAGGAAGATGAAATATTTATACACCAATAGACTTCTGTTCATTGTTCACCACTAAGTGATGCAGCACAGCTTCATGTTTGTACTTTGGCCTGCCATGGTGTGGACAGTCTTCCAGAAAAGAGAGGCGAGTATTAACAGTTGGAAAGTGACTGAGGACAGTTTCATGGTGAGGTCCCAGGTATATAGTCAGGACAGCAACAGAATCTATGAAACCTAGGATGGCAATAGTGCTTGCCGATTTAGAGGTGAATCTTTGTTTGTTTCTTTTTGTTTGTTTAACCTTACTCCTAGTCCAACAGTGTCATCAATATATATTATAATTGCATGCTAAATCTTTGTACTCTTATGCCTCTTGCTTTTTTAATAAAAAAGTTGAATTTTGTCATTCAATATAAATCACAATATTGCTCCAATTATTTAGTCATTTGAACTAGTCTTTGTTAACTGTATTCCTATAGCTCTGACTCTATGAAGGTTTCATTTTTATGGCCATTCCAATTAGTAGTGGCTTCCTTGAACACCATGATAAGATGGATTCTGATGCTGCATTTGCACTTGGAGAAAAGAGAGCCATAGGCAGGGATGACATGGGGTGAGATACAGCTAGGTATTTGTTATGTTTCATTAGCAATTTATGTTCCCTCCTACTATTTTAAAAAATGATAAAATGTTTGCTTATCTGCCCAGGCTTGAGATGAAAGACAAGACTTTATTATTCTTTATGTACCCAAAGGTTAGGACATAGTAAGCAACTAATAAATGCCTGGTCAGTCTCTTCTACTGATACATTCTGAAAAAAAAAAAAGACTATCTTACATACTCTCCATAAAAATATCCTATGTACTGTCTTCTACTAATACATTCTGAAAAAAAACCTATCTTATATACCCTCCATAATAGTTGCAAATTGCTGCAGATTTTTCTAGATATGTCAACACGCCGGGGTTATCTGACCTTGCATTACATTTTTTTAAATGTTGTCTTAATTTATCTGAATAAAACAGCTTTCCCACCCCGCCCCTAAAAACATGTAATAGACAAACAGTACCTCAGCAGAACTGATAGGGTTACACTTAACTTTTTGCACATGGATGCTAAAAGTTTTTTCTAAATAAAGGCTAAAGTTAAGTGACGAATAGAAACAACAGGATATAAGAAATGAAAAAGAAAAGAATGGACCAAAAGCCATGGAAGAATGAAAGGTTGGAGGTTAGGAAAGAAGGGCAGTTTAGAAACATCAGCGTGCTCTGGTGCCTCCTGTCACTTCATGTTATGTGTGGTCCTGGAGTACACATGGAGCCCCATCAGAGTTGTGATGATAATTCCCATCCAAGGTTGTCATACCATTTTGTCTTTGCTTTTAGCGTTGATTTTACTTGACAAGAAAATGTTCCCAATATAGAAGAGCGCTTTAAAAACATGGAGTTTGAGTCAGGAATATATGAAGTCAAATCTCATCTCTATGCCTTTATTGATTGTGGGAGGGTGAGCAAGTTTTAATTTTTCATATACTCCTTCTTCCCCCATTTCTTCAACTGACAAATAAGGCAATACATACCTCTTAGGTTTTTTGATTTGTTTGTTTTGATAAAGATCAAATGTGGAAGAACTTTAAAGAGCTAGTAAGGAACAGGGCAGAGACTGAAACTTTTTTCTGCTTACAATGAAAATTTTGGGGAGAGAGAGAGCACATTGTGAACACCAAAAAAATTATAATGTCATGCAGGAAGATAATACAGCTAACATTCCCTCTTTATGATGCCAGCTCTATTACCAATGATCACAAAACATTGCTCAATATAGCAGAACTAACTTCTATATTAAGACCAGGCATGCAACCAAAGAGTCTTATTTTTAACTGAGAATTACCATGAGAGAACGGGAAGATAAATAAGCTAATAGTGGGTGCTTTTATGCAAGTCTACCCGTGCCACAAGGCTTAGTTGTCTATCTGAGTAACATACTGACTGACCTCTAAAGAATACTATTTAGTTGGTTATATGAGCTACATAGGTGATCCACAAATAATGCACAGAACTCTCGTGACACACATAAATATTCATGGAATATTCCCTTTTATTAGAAAATTATAATTATGTTATCCATTAAGTTCTCTTTTTTCCTGGACACAAAGTCCTTGAAAACTAAACTTAATTCTCAGTGACAGTAAGTTATTTGTCTATGATTATCAATATTCTTGCTTCCTTTTCCTTTTCAGAACCTGTACTTTTCAATTTCATTTATTCATTCAATCAGCTTCAAGTATGTATTTTGTTTCCAGTATTAAGATTGTAAGTGAGAAGAAGGGAATTATGATCACTGCATTCATGAAACTTAAATTTCATAATTTCTGTGACTATTTAGTAAAATTGTTTGTGCAGGTAGGCAGCATATGGAAAACAAATACAGTATCAGAGAAAGGAAACTGAAAAATAGAGAAGCATTTTCTGTATCTTTTTCAATGATAGAAATTAACATATGCACATACACAAACACTCAGACCAATTTCATCTTGAGTTGCATTCTTAGTTAAATGGTATTTTTTACTATATATACATACATGTATATACATATACATATATATACATATACACATATATATGTATTATATATAGAGATACAAAGAGAGAGAGAGAGAGAGAGAAGAGAGAGACCCATCTTTTGGCCCCCAGTGAGAATTATGTGGGAGGGAGACAGTGTTTTGGGCGTAATAATCTAGTAAAGTTTTTTTTCCTAAATGTATTGACCCAGGGAGATCCCTTAATGGTCAAAACTGTTCATCTTTTCTCCTTTATTTTCACATATATTTCTTGCTTTCTCAGTGTGCATCTATTACTTTACTCTGTGTAGACCTCATCTTTTTACAAAAAGTTCTTATAATAGAGAAAAATCTTTATTTAGAAAAAGATTATTGCAATTTTCTGTGTGTATAAAATGTGTAAACACACACACACCATATACTGGCTGGTAAGTGGAACTACCTTCTTCATAACAACCTGTGTAACACATGGCATCAGTCAGATTTTATAGAAAACACAACTAAGGTGACCAGAAGTAAAAAATTAACCTAATGTTAATCAGCTGGTAAAAGACATTACCTGACATGTATAATGCTAAGATCCTTGTTATTCTCTTTTTTTGCACTTCATTTATTCATTAACAAATATTTATTAGGCTCTTAAGATGTGCCATATATTGTTCTAGGTTTTGAGGATACAACAGTGAAAAAATAACACATAAAAATCTATGTTTCATGAAACTTATATTCCGATGGGGATGAAGATAGACAATGAAAATAATAAAGACAGAATAATATGCCATATTGTTATAAGTGTTATGGAGCATTCTAGAGCAGGGAAGGAGAATAGAAACCACCATGGTGATATTAGGAAGAAAATATATAATTAAAGACAAAAGAATGTGAATGAATGAAAAGACCCAAAGACTATCTGGTATCCAGATTACCGAACAAACCCTTTCCCTTTTGACCATCAAATCGCAGATCTCAGAACTTATCATGCAAGCTTGTGTTGGCTGCATCTCTTTGTCAATTTTCTCATCCAGCTGACAAATGTGTGTCCCAAACTACTTCTAATACTCATCCCATGTCATGACTCATTTTAACCTCTGTCTCTAGCCTGGATGATTCTCTTCTTCTTCTCATATCTTTCTTAGTTTTAGTTTCTTTCTACCTTTTACCCTTTTTTGCAAATTTCTCTCAAATAGAAATTCTTTCTACTGTGCACAAACATATGACTATAACCAGGTCACTTATTTAAGTCACATATTCAAATTGTAATGAAAGTTTATCAAAAATAAATCAAGGAGGGCAAGCATTTTGAAAATTGTTTTATGAGGCTGTTGGCTGATTACCTTTCTAACCCTCTAACTGGCCTCATTTCTTTTAGATACTGAAAATATGCTAATTTTCATGGCAGATATCCTGTGTATGTTTGCAAAAAAAGTAGCAGTGTGCTCTGCTGAGATGGGAGGAAATTTTTTGATAGATACCAGCTTTCTCAACCTAATTACACAGACATAATTAATTTTACCCATCAGCCATGCATAAGTTCATTGCTATTTCAAACACTTTCCCAAACTTAAACTGAAGGTATTTTTGACACACATCCCTTCCCCAAATCATGCATTAATATTTGCCCTGTCAAAAATAGAAAATGGAAACGCTTTTTCAGCTAGTTGTTTTAATATTCCATAGGCCATTATTATAGCTATCAATTTTGAATGCCTACTGTGTGCTAGGAAGTAACATAGACATTTTTAATACCTTATTTCATTCATTTTTTTTTACAAACCTTAACAACATATACAATTATCTTACACTGAAAGATGAAGAAACTGAAATGCATTGTTTTAAGACACCTGGCTTGTTCAAGACTACTTAATTTACATACAGTCACCTAGGGATATGCAGAAAAACTAAGAGATTTGGACTACAGAGGGGACAGCCAACCAATTTGCCAGATCCTTTCTCTTAACAGATGACTGTTTATGGAATTGTTTTAATTCAACATTCATTTGTATTTTATGATTAAAATTGAGAACTGAGAGTGACAACAAACTCAGGTTGGGGTAGAAAGATTAAACTGAGAAGAACTCAGGGATATATGGAATTTTAGAGTCATAATTGTTCTAAGTACATTGTAAGTAAAGTCAATCAGTTGGAAATATTTGTAAGCTGAGGAATACACAGGGTTGGGTCAGTATAATTTGAGCATATCAACCTATTGAGCCTTTCCCACACTGTATTCTGAAAATAACTATTATTAAATGAAAGACAAATAACTATTCTAAAAATGATAGTAATACCAGTAATAAAATAAGAAAGTCTTTTGGGCTCAAAAGGGTTTGAGAAACACCATGTTTGGTATTCCTGCCTCTCTTTTGCTGATTCATAATACATATAAGCTTGTGATGACAATAAAAATATCTGTTCCGTGATGTTTCATTTCCCAAGATTTAAAAAGTACATTTGAGTATAGAACATCTTTTCCCTCATGCAACAACACCTAATAATGTCTCATAAAATACGAGCGTTCAGTAGAATAACACGATAAGGGAATTGAGGAAGGCCAAATTCTTTAGCCTCACATAGAGAGCCCCTCATGATTTGTCCTCCAGTTGTGTTTCTTTGCTGTTCTTCGATAGATTATTATTTCATAAAAGAATGTAATTTTGGGCCGGGTGCAGTGGCTCATGCCTGTAATCCCAGCACTTTGGGAGGATGAGGTGGGCAGATCATTTGAGGTCAGGAGTTCAAGACCAGCCTAGCCAATATAGTGAAACCTCATCTCTACCAAAAATACAAAAATTAGTCGGGTATGGTAGCACATGCCTATAATCCCAGCTACTTGGGAGGTTGAGGCAGGAGAATGGCTTGAACCTGGAAGGCAGAGGTCACAGTGAGCCGAGATTGTGCCACTGCACTCCAGTCTGGGTGGCAAAGCGAGACTCCATTTAAAAGAAAAAAAAAAGAGTAATTTTAACTATGATTAGTAGAGCCGGTTAACTTACTTGCGTATAATTATTAACTCTTAGTCAAGGAAATAAAGCACCCCAGAGGCCATATAGCATAAAGATTAGGCATTAAGATGTAAACATGTAAGTCCAGCTCTCATTCTGAAACTTTTGTTTGCATAACTGCACTTATCAATCTCCTTAAGGTACTAAAAATATGTAGTTAGTATAGATTTCCTAAAACAGTGTAGGGCTTATACCTACTGCTGTTAAGAGATAGCTATTAACCCATCACAACTTTAAAACTGAGATTTATTTTCTATATGGAAAATGAAAACCTTGAGCAAAACAAGGTTTAGTATCATACACATCCAAAAATAATTGAATTGAAATTGTAGTTAATGTTCTCAAGTGGAAAATATAAATTAAAATGTTCCAAAACCATATCTTTGCTGACATGAAAGCAATTAGTACATTGCTGCAGATGGATAACAGAAGACTATAGCTCAATCCCATTGTCTTCCACTCCTTCCTCGGCTTATAACCTTTCATGATACTGTATGACTTCTCACTAATTCAGCCTTCATATAAATTTGCGAAACACATTTTGATGATTCAGTGTCTAGTCTTAAGTGGCTTTGCCTTACATATCTGGGAGAATTTTTTAAATATTTACGAAAACAAACTCTCTACATCGCCTTAATGCCAAAAAACACTAACTGTAGGTACACACCTGATGGAGTCATTACCAACTCTTTATGCATTAAAATTGGTCAATCAAAACCTGTTTCACTATGAGGAAAGGGCAGTATGTGTGTGTTTGTGTACATATATATGTATATAGGTATATTTACAGATACTTATTTATATTTGAAACACATTTTCCCTGTTTTATTTAAAATTGTCATTTTAGAATTTTTAGAAATGTTTGATAACAGATAAAGGTTGAAAATAGATCAAATATAATTATACCATTAAGGCTGTCATCATTCACATATTTCTGCACAATCCTTTCCTAGATAACATTTTATATGATATTTAAATTTTTTTTATTTTTAGCTTGTTTAAAGTTAAATTTTAATATAAGAATGTTTCATATTATTAAACTGTTTCTAAAGATTATTTTTTAATATTGTGTACTGTTACGTATATCAGATGAGCCATAATTAACTTATCTATCAACTCATTTTAAACAGAAAAGATAATTTTGCTTTTTCACTATTGTAAGTAATGACGTGGTGGAAATCTTCATCTATAGAGCTTGTTGCCTTTAATAGGACATTCCCTGAAATTGATACTGGGTCAAAAATTGTGAATCTTTATTAAGATTCTCAACTTGTCAACTAACACTTTATTTACCTAAATTTATCATAAGTAATGAAACCACCACTACTATTTCATTAGTAGTTGATATTATGTAATTTTGATTAATGTGAGATTCTTATATGCTAAAACAAAGAAATATATTAATTATCATTTTAACTTTCAAGTCACCTTGAAAATTGTTTTGCATGCATTTGGTGCTTGACACATAGTTCTTGAATTAATTGGCCATTATGATATATTCTTATTATTGCATAGCATTTATTCCGTATTCCATCAATCAAGAAAAACCAATGTAAAGAAACATTGCTACTGTAGATTGAGTGTGGTCTGAGTCTCTTCATCCAGTAATTGTGGTCAAGGTTTTGATGACAATATAGGGTAGGAATTTTAGTATTTCCATTCTGGCATCACCATGAGGTCAAGTTCTTGCGTGGCCTTAGAAAAGTCATATTTGCTTTCTGGTCTTCAGTTTGTCCAATAGTACTTAATTAAGTGGAATGAGGCACACAGTGGACTCCCATCTACTCCTATGACACTGATCATTTGTTTACTTCAATGTTTATGTAGAAAAATACAATTTTAAAAATGTTTGTCCACTTTTTGATGGGGTTGTTTGTTTTCTTCTTGTAAATTTGTTTGAGTTTATTGTAGATTCTGGATATTAGCCCTTTGTCAGATGAGTAGGTTGTGAAAATTTTCTCCCATTTTGTAGGTTGCCTGTTCACTCTGATGGTAGTTTCTTTTGCTGTGCAGAAGCTCTTTAGTTTAATTAGATCCCATTTGTCAATTTTGGCTTTTGTTGCCATTGCTTTTGGTGTTTTAGACATGAACAGACACTTCTCAAAAGAAGACATTTATGCAGCCAAAAAACACATGAAAAAATGCTCACTATCACTGGCCATCAGAGAAATGCAAATCAAAACCACAATGAGATACCATCTCACACCAGTTAGAATGGCAATCATTAAAAAGTCAGGAAACAACAGGTGCTGGAGAGGATGTGGAGAAATAGGAACATTTTTACACTGTTGGTGGGACTGGAAACTAGTTCAACCATTGTGGAAGTCAGTGTGGCAATTCCTCAGGGATCTAGAACTAGAAATACCATTTGACCCAGCCATCCCATTACTGGGTGTATACCCAAAGGACTATAATTCATGTTGCTATAAGGACACATGCACACGTATGTTTATTGCAGCATCATTCACAATAGCAAAGACTTGGAACCAACTTAAATGTCCAACAATGATAGACTGGATTAAGAAAATGTGGCACACATACACCATGGAATACTATGCAGCCATAAAAAATGATGAGTTCATGTCCTTTGTAAGGACATGGATGAAATTGGAAATCATCATTCTCAGTAATCTATCGCAAGAACAAAAAACCAAACACCGCATATTCTCACTCATAGGTGGGAATTGAACAATGAGAACACATGGACACAGGAAGGGGAACATCACACTCTGGGGACTGTTGTGGGGTGGGGGGAGTGGGGAGGGATAGCATTGGGAGATATTCCTAATGCTAGATGACGAGTTAGTGGGTGCAGCGCATCAGCATGGCACATGTATACATACGTAACTAACCTGCACATTGTGCACATTTACCCTAAAACTTAAAGTATAATAATAATAAATTTTAAAAAAAAGTTTGTCTTACTCAATTTAAGCTTGCTATAAATAAATGTCTGAGGCCAGGTAAGAGAAAAGAGATTTATTTGGCTCATGGTTCTACAGGCTGTACAAGACGCATGGCACCAGCATCTGCTTCTGGTGTGGGCTTCAGGGATCTTCCACTCCTGACAGCTGAGATCACATGGCAAGAGAGGAGGGAGGAGAGAGAAGGGGGAGATACTAGACTCCTTTCAACAATCAGCTCCTATAGGAACTCAGAGAGTGAGAACTCACTCACCTCTATCCCAGGGAGGGCATTAATTTATTCATGAGGGGTTTACCCCCATGACCCAAACCTCCTATTAGGCTCCAACTTCCAACATTGAGATCGAAGTTTAACAAGAGGTTTTGGGGAGACAAACTTCCAAACTATAGTTGTTTCAATGTTCAGGAGTTAGCATCCTGAAATCATTTTTAATGATTAAAATTTAATTGTATAATATTTCAGTATTTTCTGTATAATTACCAATAAGCTTCATTTATGGCATAGTCTAATATATATTTTATGCTACATAAAATGAACTAAATATTATGAAAAAGTATCACTTACCATTGGTTTCACTATATTTTTGAACAATTTGAGCTAAAATAAATCAAATTAAATCCTGTTGTGCATTACTAACGTCCAAAAATAATTTTTCTCTCTATTGCCAGGTCTGTGCTGTTCTTTTAATGATGGAATATGGCAGCATGCTTCTAAAGATCTAAATGTACCACTTTCAAAGTTTTTCACAGTGGGTTGCAGCATCAGATGCCTATTTCTAGAAATTCTGTACTTCAGCTGGCCTCCCACATACTTTGAATTGTGGAGATTATTAAAAATTTGAACGATGGAAAAAAAATTTATATTTAAAACCAACACAATATATTAAGAATCAGTCTCTCTCTCTCTCTCTCTCTCTCTCTCTCTCTCTTTCTCTCAGAAAAAGCTACCTTTAAAAATTAAAATATAGCGGGTTCTCAGATTTGGATGGATTCCTAGGTTATTCACTTCTTCCTAGGTACAAATCTCTGACGGGTTGATGACCCACCTTTTCTTGAATATCATCCGTGTCTGAAATGTCTAGAAGATGCCTTCTCCTTGCTGGACAGCTCAACTAGAAAATGTCACCTTGGTTGAAACAGTCACACCTCCCTTTCGAACCTTTATTGATTATAGTTCTCCAAAACTTCTTAAAGCATATTGTAGCCATAAGCATTTTGTAGAAAATATGTTTCTGCAAAACTGAATGTTTCATTTAATTGACAGGTGATACATATTTTTCTTTTTTGCATAAAGAACAGGCTTTTCCCTTTTACACATCTGTTTCCCCCTTGCTGTTTACCCGGGTGATATCTGCTAATATTTGACCACTCCCATACCCTGGATTCATTTCAAAAGCATCATCATCCTTCAGGAATTTGCTGAAACGTTCCATATCTCTGATACTTTCCTAATTTACTTATCAAAGTTTTCTTCTTTATCATTCTTTTCCTGGAGCACTGAAAACGATCTTGTTTGCCTTTGAATATACGCTTCTGTTTTGTGGCAAAATGAATACTCCTTAATTTTCTGTCTGGGTGAATGAAACAAAATTTCCAAGTATCACCAAAAAGATATAAATTACATTCTGACAGATTTCCTTTAGTTGAAACCATCTCATATTATCACTTCCACAACCCTAGGCCTGCAATCCCTAGTTGCAAGTAGTGGTTCAATCTAGGAAAGTAACAAAAACAAAAACAACATGACTGATTTAACAATATATAAGCTTACATATGAAAATTCCCATAACTTCTAATTGATGGAAGTTTCTTTTTTTAAATTATGAAATGATAGACTTGTTGCAATAGGCATCATTGGGTTGAACATCAGAACATTTTCCTGCTTTGCTTTATGTGATGGGGCCAGTGCTCTGCTCTGATTGCTTAAGGTTAAATTGTGTATTTAAAGCACGTAGCACATTGACTGACACATAAGAAAGGTACATAAATGTAATAAACTTTTAGATTTTTTTAAAAATAGGAGTAACTCAGAGGGGAAGTCTACCTTCTGTGCATCATAAATGGCTTCTGTCTTCATTAAGGGAGTGAAGGAAGTAGAGAAAGTTAAATGCCTATAATTAAGTCTTGGGACCTCTCTGTAATTGTAACATAATATGCCCTTCCTCTCCAAATCACATGTATTCAAAGGGAGCAGAAAACCTCTTTGTACAGGCCCATTCAGTCTATCCCAGGACTGTATACTTCAGGGCTGTATTCCTAGTTTCCAGAAGGGTGTCTTGAATTCTAGTATTTGCTACATGAGATGAACAGAGGAATGAATGAACTCTTGCCTCAACCTTCCAAGGACATGTATTTACTCAAAATGCTATTGATTAATTTTTAATTAACTCTTCCAGGCCAATGTCAAATTTATAAGTACCCAGATTGTTTAAGAAAAAAGAAGAAAAATAAAAATAAAACTTTAATATTAATGTTAGCATTATAATAAAGTTAAACATATCAGTGTTTTTAAAGATCCTCCATATGTGTGCTGATATTCCCTTCCTCTCCAGCATTCATATTATATCACTTACTACTCTTTTTTTTCTGCATTGATCTTTTCTCAGATTGTTAAATAATTTTAGCTCAGGACTCTTTACTCAAGCCTTTCCACTAGAATTGTTTCTCCCTTATCTCTGTCTATCATCCTTTCCTCCATTGCTTAATTAAGTCCTACTTATTTATTATATATGTCTGCTTAAATGCCAGTTCTTTGGGAAAATATTTTAGATTTATTTTTTGGTCAGATTTATTGTTATAACCTCCTCTTAAAATATATTATTGTCTCTTAAAAATGCCTATCTCAGTTTGTAGTTATTTGTGTAATCATTTTACATAATTTGTGCAATAATTTAAAAATTTTTATATTGTGATGATTAATACCACGTGTCAACTTGATTGTATTGAAGGTTGCAAAGCATTGATATTGGGTGTGTCTGTGTGGGTGTTACCTAAGGAGATTCACATTTGAGTCAGTGGACTGGGAGAGGCAGACCTACTCTCAATCTGGGTGGACCCAATCTAATCATCTGCCAGCATGGCCAGAATAAAAGCAGGCAGAACAATGTGAAAAGACTAGACTGGCCTAGCCTCCCAGCCTTCATCTTTCTCCTGTGCTGGATGCTTCCTGGCCTGGAATATCACTCTCCAAGTTCTTCAGCTTTGGGACTCAGGCTGGCTTCCTTGCTCCTCAGCTTGCAGACAGCCTGTTGTGGGAACTGGTGATTGTGTAAGTTAATACTCTTTAATAAACCCCCATATATATATATATGATATATATATCTTACTAGTTCTGTCCTTCTAGAGAACCTTGAGTAATACAGATTTTGGTACCAGGAGTGATTCTAGAGGAACAGAATATTAAGGATTGAGTTATTTCATTGGTTTAGGGGTTTCTAGATTTGGCTGCTTAGTGTGATTAGATCCAAAAATGCTGAAGACTCTACTTCTAATAGTATGGGGAACACTAATAGTCCTTGGTGTGAACTGTTTAGAGAATTATGCAAAATAAATGCATGTGACACTCTTGATTCTCTGTTCATGAGAGGCAAGATGTTTAGTGACTCTGTGTGTAATACCTTTGACTACGTGTGGAGAACCATGAATGAAGTTGGTTGTTTGCTCATAAGTTCACTGGACAAAGTGATGAAAGAAAATGATGAACTCAGGGATTCTAACTCCCAGCTTCAGAAGCAGATACAGAGCCTCAAATCTTTGAATATTGCCCTGAGTGAAAGTCTTATCTCCTGTAGAAAAAAGAGCTGAAATTGTGGAAAAACAGACACAAGCTCTTATAATGCAAGTGGCTGACCTACAATGAAAGGTGCATGCACAGCCTCGGCAGGTGTCTACTGTTGAAGTGAGGGCATTGATTGGGAAAGAATGAGACCCTGAAACTTGGAATGGGGATATGTCGGAGAACTCTGATGAAGCTGGGGACTCTGAGCATGTAAACTCTGATGAACCTTTTTTTTTTTTTTCCAGAAGAAACAGCTTCTGTATCTCCTGTAGTGGCAACATTTCGTTGCTGACCTATGCTGCCATCAGTCTTTCCACCTTTGTCTGAGGACATAAACCCTGAGCTATCTGTGGCTACAGTGAGGGACTCCCCTGAGGCTGTTGCCAGGCAATATAATGTTGATTCTCCTCAGGAGCCACTCTCAACACCCCTGTTTGCTTTTAGACCTATACCTAGACTAAAGTCCTGCTGGGCCCCTAGAAGTGAGATTCACAGTGTGACCCATGAGGATTTACACTACACTTGGAAAGAACCGCTTGAGTTTTCTAATTTATATGAGCAGAAATCTGGAGAACAGGCATGGGAATGGATATTAAGGGTGTGGGATAATGGTAGAAGAAACATAGAATTGGATCAAGCTGAATTTATTGACTTGGGCCCACTAAGTAGGGATTATGCATTTAATGTTACAGCTCAGAGAGTTAAAAAAGGTTCCAATAGTTTATTTGCTTGATTAGTTGAAATATGGATTAAAAGATGGCCCACTGTGTGCAAGCTGGAAATGCCAGATCTCCCTTGGTTTAATGTAGAGGAAGGGATCCAAAGGCTTAGAGAGATTGGGATGTTGGAGTGGATTAGTCACTTTAGACTTACTCATCCCAGCTGAGAAGTTCCAAAAGATAAACCCCTGACCAATGCTTTGCAAAACAGATTTGTGAGGGCAGCACCTGCATCTTTGAAGAGCCCCGTAATCACTCTTCTCTGTCTGTCAGATCTAATCATGGGAACTACAGTCACTCAACTGCAAAATTTAAATACAATGGGAATAATTGGATCCTGAGGTGACAGGGGCCAAGTGGCCACAGTCAATCTTCAAAGGCAAGGTGGGCATAGCTACTATAACGGACAGCAGAGGCAAAGCAGCAATCAGAATAGTCTGACTTGTGCAGAGCTCTGACATTAGAAAATTAATCATGGTGTTCCTAGAAGTGAAATTGATAGGAAGCCTACAGCATTCCTACTTAATTTATATAAGCAGAAACCTTCCAGGTTGAGTGGATAAAATACTAACTCGAATTATAAAACAGAGAATCATGGCCCCTCAATCAATTTCCAGACTTTAGCCAATTCACAGACCCAGAAACTCTTGAATGAAGGGGAGGCCATGTTCCCTTGAGGAAGGACCCCACTACACCACTGACAATTTATGCTGTTAACATTTCTCCCACCCTTACCCAAGGAGACCTCCAGCCTTTTGCCTGGTTAACTGTGCATTGGGGAAAGGGAAATGATCAGACATTTCAGAGACTACTGAACACTGCCTCGGAGCTGATATTCATTTCAGGGTACTCAAAATGTCACTGTGGTCCTCCAGTTAAAGTAGAGGCTAATGGAAGTCAGGTAATTAATGGAGTTATGGCTCAGGTCTGACTTACAGCAGGTCCAGTGGGTCCCTGGACTCATCCTGTGTTCATTTTCCCAGTGCCAGAATGCATAATTGGCATCGTCATACTTAGAGGCTGGCAGAGCCCCCACATTGGCTCTGTGACTGGTAAGGTGAGGGCTATTATGGTGGGAAAGGCCAAATGGAAGCCATTGGAGCTGCCTTTACTTAGAAAAATGGTAAATCAAAAACATTATCACCACCCTGGAGGGATTGCAGAGATTAGTGCCACCATCAAGGACTTGAAAAATGCAGGGGTGGCGATTCCCATAACATCCTTGTTCAACTCTCCTTTTTGGCCTGTGCAGAAGACAGATGGATCTTGGAGAATGACAGTGGATTATCATAAGCTTAACCAAGTGGTGACTCCAATTGCAGCTGCTATACCAGATGTGGTTTCATTGCTCAAGCAAATTAATACATCTCCTGGTACCTGGTATGCAGCCACTGACTTGGCAAATGGCTTTTTACCCATTCCATAAGCCCCACCAGAAGCAATTTGCCTTCAGCTGGCAAGGCCAGCAATGTATCTTTACTGTCCTACTTCAGGGGTATATCAACTCTCCGGCTTTGTGTCATAATCTTATTCAGAGTGACCGTGATCACTTTTCACTGCCACAAGATACCACACTGGTCCATTATATTGATGGCATTATGTTGATTGGATCCAGTGAGCAAGAAGTAGCAAACACACTGGACTTATTGGTGAGACATTTGCATGCCATAGGATGGGAAATAAATCCAACTAAAATTCAGGCATCCTCTACCTCAGTAAAATTTCTAGGGTCCAGTGGTGTGGGGCCTGTCCAGATATTCCTTTAAAGGGAAGGACAAATTGCTGCATTTGGCACCTCCTACAGCCAAGAAAGAGACACATCGCCTAGTGGGCCTATTTGGATTTTGGAGGCAACACATTTCTTATTTGGGTGTGTTATTCCAGCCCATTTATCCAGTGACACAAAAGGCTGCCGGTTTTGAGTGGGGTCCAGAACAGAAGGCTCTGCAATGGGTCCAGGCTGCTGTGCAAGCTACTCTGCCACTTGGACCACATGACCCAGCAGATCCAATGGTGTTTGAGGTTTCAGTGGCAGATAGGGATGCTGTTTGGAGCCTCCGGCAGGCCCTCACAGGTAAATCACAGCGGAGGCCTCTAGGATTTTGGAGCAAGGCCCTGCCATCTTCTGCAGATAACTACTCTCCTGAGAGACAGCACTTGGCCTGTTATTGGGCTTTGGTGGAAACTGAGTGTTTGACTATGGGTCATCAAGTCACTATGTGACCTGAACTGCCTGTCATAAACTGGATGCTTTAAGACCCATCTAGTCATAAAGTGGGTCATGCACAGCAGCATTCAATCATCAAATTGATATAGTATATATGTGATTGGGCTCATACAGGTCCTGAAGGCACAAGTAAGTTACATAAGGAAGTGGCTCAAATGCCCATGGTCTCCACTTCTGCCACCCTGCCTTCTCTCCCCCAGCCTGAACTGAGGGCCTCATCGGGAGTTCCCTATGATCAGTTGACAGAGTAAGAGAAGACTAGGGCCTGGTTCACAGATGGTTCTGCACAATATGCAGGCACCACCTGAAAGTGGACAGCTACAGCACTGTGGCCCCTTTCTAGGACATCCCTGAAGGACAGTGATGAAGGGAAATCGTCCCAGTAGGCAGAACTTCGAGCAGTGCACCTGGCTGTGCACTTTGCATGAAAGAAGAAATGGCCAGATGTGCGATTATATACTGATCCATAGGCTGTAGCCAATGGTTTGGCTGGTTGAACAGGGACTTGGAAGAAGCATAATTGGAAAATTGGTGACAAAGACATTTGGGGAAGAGACATGTGGATGGACCTCTCTGAGTGCTCAAAAACTGTGAAGATATCTGTATCCCATGTGAGTGCTCACCAGCAGGTGATCTCAGCAGAGGAGGATTTTAATAATCAAGTGGATAGGATGACCTGTTCTGTTGACACCATTCAGCCTCTTTCCCCAGCCGCTGCTGTCATTGCCTAATGGGCTCAGGAACAAAGTGGCCACAGTTGCAGGGATAGAGGTTACTCATGGGCCCAGCAACATGGAATTCAACTCACCAAGGCTGACCTGGCTATGGCCACTGCTGAGTGCCCAATTTGCCAGCAGCAGAGACCAACACTGAGACCTCAATGTGGCACCATTCCTCAGGGTGATCAGCCAGCTACCTGGTGGCAGGTTGATTATATTGGACCTCTTCCATCATGGAAAGGGCAGAGGTTTGTCCTCACTGGAATAGACACTTACTTTAGATATGGGTTTGCCTATTCTGTGTGCAATGCTTCTGCCAAGACTACCATCCATGGACTCATGGAATGCCTTATCCACCATCATGGTATTCCACACAGCATTGCCTCTAACCAAGGCACTCACATTATGGCTAAAGAAATGTGGCAGTGGGCTCATGCTCATGGAATTCACTGGTCTTACCATGTTCCCCATTATCTTGAAGCAACTAGATTGATAGAACGGTGGAATGGCCTCTTGAAGTCACAATTACATTGTCAACTAGGTGACAATACTTTGCAGGGCTGGGGCAAAGTTCTCCAGAAGGCCGTGTATGCTCTGAATCAGCATCCAATATACGGTACTCTTTCTCCCATAGCCAGGATTCATCAAGGGGTGGAAGTGGAAGTGGCACCACTCACCATCACCCCTAGAGGTCCACTAGCAAAATTTTTGTTTCCTGTTCTCCCGACATTATGTTCTGCTGGCCTAGAGGTCTTAGTCCCAGATGGAGGAATGCTGCCACGAGGAGACACAACAACGATTCCATTAAAGTGGAAGTTAAGATTGCCACCTGGACACTTTGGGCTCCTTCTACCTTTAAGTCAACAGGCTAAGAAGGGAGTTACAGTGTTGGCTGGGGTGATTGACCAAGACTGTCAAGAAGAAATCAATATGCTACTCCACAACGGAGGTAAGGAAGAGTATGAATGGAATCCAGGAGATCCATTAGTGCATCTCTTAATATTACCCTGTGATTATATTACTCTTAATATTGTCCTGTGATTAAGGTCAATGGGAAACTACAGCCCAATTCAGGCAGGACTACAAATGGCCCAGACCCTTCAGAAAATTAAGGTTTGGGTCACTCCACCAGGAAAAAACACAAAAACAAAAAATGTGACCTGCTGAGCTGCTTGCTGAAGGCAAATGGAATACAGAATGGGTAGCAGAAGAAGTCAGTCATTAATACCAGCTATGATCACGTGACCAGTTGCAGAAACAAGGACTGTAATTATCATGAGTATTTCCTCCTTCTTTTGTTAACATGTACTAAGAAAATATCTTCGATTTATTGTATTTGTACTAAGAAAATATCTTCGGTTTATTTTATTTTTCCTTTATTATGTAACATAAGATTTACTGACTTCATATCAGCATTTAAGTATTGTTATCTTTATATAATAGCATTTGGGTTGGGGATTGATGCATTTCTGGTTGTACAAAGGATAGTTGTATTATATTAGGCATAGTTATGACCTTATGATTGTCTTTATTTGAAGATTATATATGATCTCAGGAGATGTGTACGGGTTCATGTTGACAAGGGGTGGACTTGCGATGATTAATACTGAATGTCAACTTGATTGGAAGGATGCAAAGTATTGATCCTGGGTGTGTCTGTGAGGGTGTTGCCAAAGAAGACTAACATTTGAGTCAGTGGGTTGGGAAAAGCAGACCCACCCTCTATCTGGGTGGGCACCATCAAGTTAGCTGCCAGTGCAGCCAGAAAATAAAGCAGGAAGAAAAACGTGAAAAGACTAGACTGGCCTAACCTCCCAGCCTACATCTTTCTCCTGTGCTGGATGCTTCCTGCTCTGGAACATCAGACTACAAGTTCTTCAGCTTTGGGACTCAGACTGGTTTCTTTGTTCCTCAGCTTGCAGATGGCCTATTGTGAGACCTTGTGATTGTGTGAGTAATACTCCTTAATAAACTCCCCTTTAGATACACACACACACACACACACACACACACACACACTATTAGTTCTGTCCCTCTAGAGAACCCTGACTAATACACATATAGATTCTAAATTCCATAAGAATAAGATCTATGTATCTATCTTGACCATTGTAACTCTGTTGCCTACTATGATTGATAAAAAGGGCTTAGTAACCAAGCACCAAAAGAAAGTGCAAAAAAAAAAAAATCTCCCAGCTGCTTACTGAAGTGGCTGTGTATGAGATTTATAATTTCTAACACTGTACAATTCATAAACCTCTTTTAGAGGAATTGTTCTCCAGTGAGCAGTGCTTAACAAAAATATTTATTTAAATGTATTAGCAATAAGATATATTTCTGATTATTTCACAATTATAGAACATTTGCGATAGGTATTTAATTCTAATTTTAAAAATCATGTTTTATGAAGGTCTTAAATAAATTTTCTCAGTTTTCATTTAGTTGCCTGCTTAGCTTGTCTCAGCAGGTAGCATAATTGCCATCGTCTTCATCATTCTGAAGTAGTCATAAATTCTATCTTAAAAAAATTCAAGGTCCACTTCTTGCAAAGGTAGTACGGAGAGTTCCCATATAACCTTCACCCAGCTGCCCTTTATATCATGTCACAAATTTTAGTGTCTTCTCAAACATCAAGTCGTTTGAAAACAGGAAATTGCAGTTGGTTTGAGATAGACCTATATGGAGAATATTTTTTTAGAAGATCATCATGGAGCCCCAACTTCTTCCAAACTTGGTCCAGTACTGGAGTTCACAGAGAAAGTCCTTGCTGTGAAGCAAGCAACAAGAACCATTCTCAGGATATCTCTGTTGTGTGCTGTTGACACACTGAAGAAAGGGGGAAATGGAGAGAAGCCTTTTTATACACACAAAGCCACTCATACTCAGAGGGAAAAAAAAGCCTATTGACTCTGGCTGTCTGACACACTTGTAAAAACATTAGTAATTACCGAATCCTGGAATTTCACAGTTAATACTTGGAGAAATAAGTGACTCACTCCTAAAACATACAAACATAAACATACACACATTATATGTGTGTATAATGTTTATGAATTATATACATGTTTATTTACATATATAAAAATTACATTTTACATGCTGTGCATACTTGTGTGTATATATACACACATACATACACATGCTAATCTTAGAACTACAGTAATATAGTAGTAGGTAATCATATGCGGCTATTGATCACTTCAAATGTAGCCAGTCCAAATTGAGATGGGATATAAGTGTAAAATCTACTTAGGATTTTAAAGACTTAGTATAAAAAAGAATGTATAATATCTCATAATATTTTATATTGAATACTATTTTAGATATATGTAATTAGATAAAATATTAAAAAGATCTCTCTGTTTACCCTTTTAAAGCGGCTTCCAGAAAATGTATAATCACATATGGCGCTCACATTGTATTTTTATCAGACAGTACAGACTCAATGACCATAGAAGAGCAGTAAAATCAAACAAAGAAACAGAGAGAATAAAAGCATTGACTTAATGGTGGAAAGCTTTACAAGGCAAAAGAGCACAATAGGTAATACGTGAGTTAGGCATCAGACTGAATTCAAATTCTACCTCTGCAACTTGTTAACTATGTGGCCTTGGAAAATATGTTTAATTAACTTTTCTAAACTGGGCTTTTACTTATATAAAAGGAAGAAGAAGATGAATCAAATCTAGCGGAAATGGCTATATAAAATAATACATTTAAACTCACACTACAATTTTTGTCATATAATAAGATTAGCACTCATTAAAGTTATTAAGTGCTGTACTGTATATAGGAGTAACACAAATGTTCAACCATCTTCTTCAACTTCAATGAGACAGAATTCACCTGTTATTATCTCTGTGGACTTAAATTTCAGCCTGTTTTCTTATTTTCAAAACACTTATATTTTATCTACTCAGAGAGTTTTGAAGATTAAATGCTATTAAGACTACATAAGGTTTTATAAATTGAAAAGTAAGACTTTAGCTCATGCTTTTATTCATTCTCTCTTTGTTCAGATCCAGCTTCCTTTAAAAATCTTGGATCTTGGCTCTCATTTATCCCTTGATTTTTCTTGTTATCTTTCAATTTTGCTGAGAAAATATAAGGAACAATAGTTCTCTCAAAACCTTATTGTCTGGAGACCATTGGTATGCAAGAATTTTTTTTTTTGGTCTATTTTGGCCCCTTGAGTCTAAAATTCAAAAAGACCTCCCTGCGAAAAGTTATTGGGTAAATTGTACTTTTGTGATCCTATCAACAAACTTCTCCAAGCAAATGACAGTTTACTATTATGTTTGTCTTTGTCTTTTATACAGTTCAGCTCAATTGAGTCAAAACAATGACATAATTCAGAAAATATTTATTTTTAATATATGTCAAGTATTTGAATTACCCATTGTTTGAAATAGCTAATTATCCATGGAAGCAGAGGTTCTACTTCATACAGTTCCTATGAAAACCAGACTCACCAGTCATATGAGAGTTTACTATTTTCTTCTGTATCTTTCTAGTTAAAGGGAAAGATGGGTGGATGCCTTAAGGAGTAATTGAGGCTGAGGAGTAAGTGGAAAGGAAAAAAATCAAGGGACAATTTCAGAAAGTTTCAAAGTAGTTAAAAAGGTGAATGCTTAATCTCTGAAAGCATAAGTCTATGTAGGGAATTTTGTATATTTTATAATGTTATCGTTTTAAATAAAAAGATTTAATGAAAAGTAAGATAGTAAGATTTACAAGTTCTCACGTGGAGTGACTTTTAGGAGACTTGTTTTGCTCAACAGTCCCTTTCTGTTTCCTTTCGTGGGAATCATACTGCATGTTAACCCATATTAAAGGAAGCAGATTAAAGTGGCTGTATGTATATCATGTGTTTTTCATCTTTCTCTCTATAGCTGGAGGGCTAATAACAGCATGCAGTTCAGAATGGGCACTGAATCTCTGCTATGTCTTTTTGGCACCAGAGTGCTTGTTGAACTTGAAAGCAGGAGAAGCCAGGGGAGATTAAATGCATCAGTGAGTGGGGAGAGAACGTGTGATTTCTACGAGATACTCAGGCTGGTTTCAGGGCAATTAGTTGTTACCTCAGTGTCCAGAATGTATGTCTGAGGGAAAGAAAGAACTACTTCTGCGATGTCAGCTGTAAGGAGCCAGAACGACTGAGGCTATTCCCAACAAGCAACTCAGGCTAAAACACTTCAGTACAGAAGCTATTCACTTACATGATTCAACTAGTATATGTTTATGTATGTCTACTTCACACAACACTTTAGAAATGCAAATTGTATGATAAAAATCAGAGGAAACCATATTGTCATACAAATAAAAGTTGTACTGAAACAAACATAAATCAGTCTTTTACTTTTGGTCCTAAAATGACTTTCTAAACATATTCATTGCCTTTTACCTTTAGGGATATTTAACCCTAGGCAATTCAACAGTGATTCCCTGAATGAGGCCACCTGATCCTCTCCTGTATTAAACTATATATATATGGTTAATGTTTTAATAATTAGTTATACTTATGGTTACATGACAAATACTCACATTTGGGGCATTTCCTTGTGTGAAGCAGCATCAGTGACAAATAATATTCCATCTTTCTTTTTGTTAAGAGTAATAGAATGTGCAAGAAGGAAACTGCAGGAGAGTAAAGCTGTGTTTTTTTTTTTCTATGAATCTTTTAATCGTCTTTGAAAGTATCTAGCAGGTCCCCATGCTGTATCTTTTTTTCCCATCAGTATACTAATACCGACCTTTACTAGTGTTGGAAGCAATATCTGACATTTCAAAGAGGTCAGTGAACATATTTATTCTTCCCAAATAAATGATAGTAAGGATTTCATCTACAAAAAAAGGGAAGGTGAAGTAGGGTCATCAGAAAGGTGAAATGCACAAATGACTCCAAATAGATCAAAAGATCTTGCTTGCTCCAGAATGGCATCCCCTCAGTATGCTTAGGGTGCAATGAACAGTCATTTGAACATAATTTGATGGAACCAAGTGAGACAGAATTTTACAAAGAGATCTGGATAAATATCAGACTCTTCTCCAAAGAGAGGTGAGGAATGGAAGGTAGGAAGAGGAGAGGTTTAGAGCACATGGACTTAATTAGTGAGATAAAGTGTGACCAAATGTCCTAACATTTTAACCTTTAAAAAGAAAGAGAGAGTTTGGAAATTAGAAACATCTTGAAGTTAGAGAATAAAATGCTTTTTTATGTTCTTAGCTTATGGTTCTCACAGAGAAATGAATAACATTCTAGGATTTGGTGTAACTTTCAATGCTGGAATAGTTTCATCATGGCTATGTTGTTTTGTACTGAGCTATATTCTTTGTGATGTCTTTCATAGAAATCAAGTATTGGAAGATAGCTTAAAAACAGTAAATCCAATATCTTGCCTACAGGTCCAACCTTCCCCCGCTCTTCCTCCTCCTCCTCCTCCTCCTCCTCCTCCTCCTTCTTCTTCTTCTTCTTCTTCTTCTTCTTCTTCTTCTTCTTCTTCTTATTATTATTATTATTATTATTATTATTATTATTATTTTGCCTTGTTGACATGGAGAACCTGAAAAGTGAGAAAAAAAAAGTGGGTATGTTTAGAGTTTATAAAGCTAGTAAACCCCTAAAAAATATTATTTAAAATCTATTGTATGTTAAAATGCTAAATTATCAATGACTCTGAGATACTTTGGTCACTGTATATCTCATGCCTGTATTCAGCACTGTAATATGCACGACTATTATAAAGAAATTTGAAGCAATATGAGAGGGAATGGGATGAAAAGACTGTCACTGTCGAAAAATCTTCAGTGAACCCTTGATTTGGAAAATGGAAAAAAACCTTAAGTCTGAGAAGTAAAAGGGAAGGACACTACAAGTAAAATCAAGACAAATTTAAGAAAGAGGGAGATACACACAGATACGTATATAGATAGAGAGACAGAGAGAGAGACTGAGGGAGAGAGGGTGGGAGGGAGGGGGAAGAGAGCAAGGGAGGAAGGAAGGAAGAAAGGAAAAGGAAGGAAGGAAGGAAGGAAGGAAGGAAAGAAGTAAGTTAGTTCCTCTCCTGGTAAAATTGGTGAAAATTCAATGATCTGGGAATAAAGAGTAAGCAAGGTGGGCACATTCTCATTTGACTCATTCCACAATAAGGTTAAGCTTAGGAACTTAGAGGAACTAGATAGAAAACACTATAAGGCTTATGGAAAGCGGCTGCTCAAAGGATTCTAATTTTGACTTACTCCCCACCTACAAACTCTCTCTCAGCTAGCTCCACCATACACAATATAAGTCATTTAGTGGCACGAAGCAAAGATAGCTTGCTAGACTCACCAAACATTAATTTAGTAGTTTGCTGTATGGTAAACTCTTTATCATTCCTAGAACAAAGCATTCACTCTATTTCAATAATTTTCAGTGTATAAACCCCAAGGAAATGACATACAAGTAAGGAAGTATGAATAGATGCAAGATTCATAGTAGAAATGGGCAAATAAAAAAATTCAAGGATCTACCTGCAGGGACATGGATCTCCAGTAAGTATCAGTATTGGCAACAGACATTGCAGAATAAAAGCCCCATGCCACTTTTTTTTTTTTTTTGGCTTATCAAGCACAGAATTCCACTCTAGTTCTGATGTAGCTACTGAGTAGCTGACACCAGTATTTGAGTAGTTCTTCTGTTTGCTTCCCTTCCAACTGTAACTTCCCCAAATTGTGTAGTGGTTACTAACACAGGTTCTGAAACCAGAAGCGTAAGAGTAAATATCGTTCCAGTAGCTTAATGAATATGTGGCCTTAGGCAGGCATTATTGAACCACAGACTCTTGCTGTCTCTAATAAAATAAGAAGAATAATGTATGAGTCCACATCTTCTGAAAAGCATAAACCAAGCCAGGATTAAATGGAAAAGGATTATATTATAGAAAATGCCTATCGGAGGAAAAATAGAAAAGAAGGCAGAAAAGACTGGGAGACCTCAGATATGATGCAGAAATGAAAGAGAGACAGATGAGGTGGGGTAGAAGCATTATAGATGGCCATGCAGTCCAAGGAAAGTTCAGCAAAGCCGTGAGGGAGTCCTCAAGCTGAAGCTGCTCATCAGAGGAGTCCTGTGTCTTCCAGGAAAAGGGCTGACTTAGTATTCCTGATGCACACAGTCATTTACAGTGAGCAGTTCATAGAAGGTATGGCCCTGGTACAAAGGTGTGATGAATTTCAAAGTACAGCATTTGGAGCTGTCTGCAATCGGAAGTCTGTGAGACACATTGTCTTGGCTATCACAAGGGAGCTATTCTTCTCATAGGCAAAGCATTAAATACATGTAAGTGTTTAAAATCACAGTGTAAGCACTTAGCAAATATTGGTCATCACTACTACTATTATTAGACTACTATTGCCATTACAACTATGACTACTATTTACTGCTATTTGATGTGTCCCATCCATTAGCCATATATAACTGTGACATTATCACTATTAAATAACTGACTTTTTTTCAGAGTGGGATTTAGGTTTTCATCCCTCTTGGGAGCACCTAGTATAGGACTCCGAAATATTCTTTCTCCTGGTACCTTGAGTTATAGAACACACAAACAAGAAATCTGCTTATATATTGATAGAGAATGTACACAAAGAAACAAGATCATCATAACTGGAACGGGAATCAAAATTGTAGTTGATGAAGGGAAACCCTGATATGGATTTTCCTGAAGCCCACTCACTGAAGAAGGGAATCGGTATTCTACAAAGGCACTTTAGACTTTAAATAAAATGTTGGACAATTTGTCAAACATTATCCAATTTTTAAATATTTCTTAAGAAAGTAAAATGGTTATCTTTAACTTTTTTGTAAATATTTATTCTTTTTTTATCATTTGTTTCACTGCAGAAAGAAAAACACAGTTTGCCAGAACTCATACCTAAGGATAAAATATTTCTAAACATTTGTAAGAATTATTTAGATTTTACTACACTAAATAAAAAAAAAACCTTTTAGATCTTCACAAAATAATCACTTTCTTTCTTTCTTTAAGAGGAAAAGTGAGTAAGGCAGAAAAATAGTGAGCAGGAGCTAGGGAGACAGGCCTGTTCTGTGGATTGCTGACCCTGAAGCCAAATAACAGAACTTTTGCATTGAACTTTGGAAGCTTTCAGTAACTTTAAAAATGAATTTGATTTCTATTGTTGACACTATCTCTGCACTACCGAGACTAAAAGAGCCAACTTATTACGTGGTGGTCACCTGCGAAGTTCAAGTCCTGCCCTCTACCTGCGTCCTTTGATCATTTCCCGAGGAGACATACAAATTGGTTCCCCCTGGCTCGCCTATCTCTGCCCAGGCACCACACTCCCAGTGTATTGGTTCCAATTTATCTTAGAAGGGGATGCTCAAGGGCTATGGAATCCATGAAAGTTGGACTAGAACTCTTTCTCCATCAAGCTATGTGGTTTGAGGCAAGTTATTCTACATGTCTATATCTCTATATCACAGTCTCTTCATCTAAAAAATCAGATAATGGTTTGCAATGAAAGGATGGTAAAATCTAGTAATAGCATATGTGAAATGCTTCGTGCATGATGGTGTTAAATAAATAAATGGTTACCAACCACATTTAACCAGAAATAAACACATACTCTCTTTCACAATATTTACCACTTAAATTCAACCCTGTCAGTCACCTTAAGAAATCAATGAATGTAATAAGTTACTGTCACTCAACAAAGTTTTATTCATGCTGAAGACCACACAGTCATTTCTTTATTTGATATCAATGACTTCATTAATGCATTCATTTTTTCATATACAAAAGCAGCACAATATTTTGCTAAGAGCACAATTTTCCTAGGTTTATATATCAGACCTTCCACACAGCAGCTGTATAACTTCGGCAAGATCACTTAACTTCCCTGTGTTTTAGTTATCTCAGTTGTAGAATGAACATAATAATATCATCTATTCAGTGCCTTTCCAAAAGCAAATACTCAGTACACTGGTACTACATTATTGAGCACATAAAACAGGACAATATTTGTGTCAGTCACAGTTGATTGTTATTTTGTATATTTAAGGATACTTCTCCAAACAAAATGGCTTTTTGAGGTCTTTTGTTATATTTCTAAGATTATTCATATAAACAGTTTTGTCAAAGCAAAAGTAATGACAGCAGAGTTTGCTTTGTTGTCCATCTTTTTCTGTCCTTCCACTTTTTCCTACTCCCCTGACGTTCCTTCATCTCTTGAAAAGTGACCTATATAAGCTACTTCTAAACATCTACACTTTTACAATCATGTTTACCTGGACTGTCAATTGTAGTGTCTAGAAGCACTGGGGAGAAAAAGATCCACACATTTATTACCAAGTGATGTAATAGCAAGCCTTCCTGATTCATTCATCTATTATTTTGTAATGTTATTCCATTAGCCCTGGGCGACCACTCTTGGAGAAGGGGAATCAAATCCATCATAAACCCCTTTCTTGATAGAATACTGCCGCTTGTCTATAATAAACATTATCTCTGCTATTTGAATAAGGTATTCCTACATTTTATTTTTCTTTAGGCGTTTGGGTTCATTCTTCAGTTCTATGTTTAAAAACAAATAGAATAAAATTGAAGAAAAATCCAATCAGATCGCAGAATCTCTAACTAGAGCACATGTTTGGGATTCATACGATAGGTTTTAGAGAAGCTGCTGCTCATTCATGTACATTAACTGAAATACTGTGATCTCACTTGAAGTTATCCAAGGGTCTGTCATTACTATCATTAACATTCGTATTTGGTGATATTCTTACTTGAAACAATAATGATTATTTAAAAATTTTCATTTTCTAAAAGCAATTTGAACTAGAGCCTCTACAAACTGAAGTCTTGTATAAATACTTCATAATTTGAACCCAGAGTGATATCAACCTGGGTCCTAAATTTGCTAAAGAATAAAATTAATACTTTCCTAGTTTAATACATTAAGTATTTGTTCAAACTTCTACCCCTGTCCACCTGTCTAGCAATATAAAGAAGCCAATATAAATGATATAGAAGATGGGGTTGATTAGGATTGTGTCACTAACAGCCAGGTAATAGTCTCTTTATAAAATGCTTTCTATAACCCCACTGAATAACAAAATAACCTACACTGCCTATTATTTGCAAATCCCTATTATTTGGAAAAGTTATTATCAATGTAGTGTCCTACTATGTGTGTTCACATATTAAACTTCTTTAATATACAATTTTTAAAAGATACAAGTGCATTTTCATAATTACATTTAATGTTTAACATATTCCAATTAATGTTTTTAAATTTCCTTCCTACTGTATTCAATGAACTGGCTATATATTTAAATTTAATTTTCATTGCTAATTATAGTCAAATGTAACATCACTCAATGAAAGGATTACATTTTTTTTCTTATCAACTTAAGGTGGCACTGGGTTTAACTATTCATTTAAAGTTTTAACATAATGTGTTTAATATATTTATTCCTGAAAGAAGTATTTTCAATGACTATTAATCCAAATTGTGCTCATTATCCTCCATTTGTCCCCTAGATACACTCTCCATCCTTCTGTAATAGGGGTCTCTTGACCTCTTCCTTCTGGTTTGGTTTAGCCAAAAAGAACACTGCCTGGAGATAGAAGGGAGAGAAGAGGTCAAGTATTTATTTCTTTAGCTCTGTTTTTCTGGCATACCCTTGCATCTGCTGTTTCTCAAAACCAAGTTTATAATTGCACTTATAAAGTCTCCTCCCGTCTACTGTCTCATTCTCTGCTGTGGAACACATCCCGCCTTTCACCCTGTAGATCTTCAAGCCTGATGATGGTAATGAAGCATCTCTCTCCTTACTAATCCCTATAGATCCCTAGCACTATCCCTTTATGCCCTTACATTCTGCTCACAGCATTTTCTAAACCCTTTATTAAATTCTTTTCAAATTAAAAAATTGAGATGTACCTTCTGTTTGCTGCCTAGGTACTAACTGATGAATTATCAAGAAACAAAGCTCTTTATTCTAACTGCAAATTGAACTTATTTAATAATAAATGTTTATTTGAAAATACTTATTTTTTTATTTATATCACACTTTAAAAACCATTACAGTTGCCTAGAAACTTACTCCATTAAATTAAAACATTATACCTAGAATTTGCAAGTTTTTTTCAAATTATGGCCAAGTTATATATCCCATAGAGAAGTAATATTTATCCGTTAGGTACATTCAATAAAGTCTTCTCTCTGTGTGTGTATATGTGTGTGTGTATACAGGAAATAAATATGAAATCGACTTTCCTCATAGTATTACTTTTTTTTTTTTTTTTTCTAATCCCGAAGACATGAAGAATCAGAGTGGACTTGCCTGAGAAGTATGTGGGTATGGAGGAAAAGGAGAACAAAGGAGATTTCCAGCATTGTTGAAAGATTAGGAACTAAGGAGACCTTACAATAAATTGCTTAAGGAACAAAGGTCAATATAGATCTTGATACTAAGAGCAGGCAACGGGGGATGCTCTGAAAGAAAAGGCAGACTTGAAAGAGGAATGACATGAAAAATGTCATTATATTTTTATATCTATATTGAGCCGTCACTATTTGCCAGCCACGTCAAGCATGACTGTTTTTATTCTCATTTTACATTTGAAGAAAGCATAATAAAGAAAATTCTCCAGCATTTTCTAGTAGAGCAGAAAAATTTAAACCCAATTTCCTCTGATCCTGTGCCTAAGCATCATATCAAATTCAGGCTATTCAGTTTTTTTAGATGAAAAGTGGAATAGTGCAGATAGTACCTAATTTCCGTGTGCCAAGAGTTACATATAGGGCCCATCTCTTTGGTAGGGTGCCAAGACCATAGGCAAAATGGGGAGTTCTATTCAAATACTACAATGGCCGCCACAGCCATGACTAAAGCAACTTATGCTGAGTGGCCACAAGTAGAGTGAAGTCTCTTAAGAAGAAGTTAGAAAATCTTTCATTTCTGAAAATTTCCTGGATAGTCTTAAATCCTCTTTTATGTGAACACTGAGGTGGGAGGATTTACTCATCAGACTCAGAATTACACTAAAATGTCCTCTGTTCTCTTCCTGCTTGTATGGGCATTTACACCTGGCTGTTTGGTTATTATTTTTTCCATAAGAAGCTCATTTTGATTGAGTAAATACAAGTGAATTATTATTTTTTTGTAATGGATATATGTTGAAACTCTCTCAGCACCTGATATTTGCTAAGACATAGGCCTGCTTTAAACCAGCTGCTGTGAAAACAATATAAATACATTTCTGTCCTTAGATACTTTTCCTGGCATTGTGCTTCTGAGCATTTACACCTGGCTGTTGGATTATTTCTTCCATAGGAAGCTCATTTTGATTGAGCAAATACAAGTAAATTAATATTTTTTAATAGAAATAGGTCTGAAACTTTCTTAGCATCTGATATTCTCCAACGTGTAGGTTTGCAGTAAACCTATAATTTCTCTGCAAAGTCTCAAATTAAAACCATTTTACTAGCTGGATGGTCATTTAAAAAAATCTAAAAACAACAGCAGCAGCAATCTAACTAGGATGAATGAGTGCGTGTGTTATTTTATTTAAGTATTTATTTTTCATCAAAAATATATTTCAAGGCAAAGTATGAGTGAGTTCTCAAAAACGATCTGGGAAAAAACAACTTATAAAAGTTAATTATTTTAAAATCTCGTTGTCAAAGTTGATCAAAGAATCCAATAATCACTGCAGATATTAACTGAATACTGTTCACGTTAACAACTCGAAATAAGTTGTCATTCCAAGACACACGCCCTTTGTTATTTGTGTCTCTAAATTTATCTTTTTTTTTTTTTTTTTTTTTGCACAAGTTACTAAAATGACCTAAGACATACACTTGGTCTCTCCTGGTTGGGTGATCCAAAACTAATTATCTTTTTTCCTTTTCCTTCCTAACTTCTTCGATAGCTTGTCATTGGATATTTTATCATTGTATGAGGTCTAGCCATTGAGAGGACACTCTATAACTTTGTTTCTCTCAAATTTTTTGGCCACGGATGTGTCATTCTAACTTTTATTTTAATGATTAAATGTTGTTCAGAAAGGATATGTGAAATATTCCAGTAGGGAAATGTGAGAATGGTGAATATGGGTTGAAATTGTCAACTTCTTTCATGTAGTTAACCTAAGGAGAAATACTAATCTCTCTTTTCCGACTTTCTTGAATACGGAGTTTAGCATGAATGTTTAAGCACTGCTATTTCCTGTTTGTTTGATTTTCGAGGAGTTCATACATTCTAAACTAATGCCAAAGGGAAAAGTTTACCTCTGAAATTCTGATTTGAAGCTTAATTAAATGGTTTGCAAAAAAACAAAATAATCTGACATTGCTTTGTCCTTTTCTAATTATATATAACTATCTATACACACACACACACACACACACACACATATATATATATATAATACATATATACATACATATATTTATACTAAACAGGGACATTGGAGACCAGGCACGGTGGCTCATGCCCATAACCCCAGCACTTTGAGAGGCCAAGAATGTGAGGATTGCTTGAGGCCAAGAGTTACAGACCAGCCTGGGCAACATAGCAAAACCTCATCTCTACAAAATATATTTATTAAAAAATAGCCAAGTACAGTGGTGCGCACCTGTAGTCCTAGCTACTTGGGAGGCTAAGCCCAAGAGTTCAGTGCTGCAGTGAGCTGTGACCTGCACTGCACTCTAGACTGGGTGACAGTAGGAGACCCTATCTCTTAAAAAAAAAAAAAAGACATTGGGTGTCTTTTAAAATAATTTGAAATAAGCAAACTGACTAATTAAAAGAGTATAAATTTGGAAAGGAAACAATTTACTGTCAAGAGAATAAACACTTGCATATAACTTAGGGCTTTTTTTTCCCCCCAGATGTTGATGATTACCATTCCTTATAATTTTAGGAAGTGGAATTCCCTCTCCAAAAGGGAATCTGTATCTGCTATACAAAGGTCACCTATTTGGACAGACATCAATAAACCTAACATTCAGGATGGTGAATGTTTTGTTCTCCTTGTTGACAGGCTTGGGGCATATTACATATCATTAATATGGCTGACTAATTCCTAATTAGGAACTCATTAGCAGCTCCACAACTGTAGAGTTTGATGGATTTGCAGCCAATCTTTAAAAAGGTCACAATAAATGACCTCTGGCGAAGACTATCCCATCTGTCTATCATTTAATACCAGTATTTTTTGCTGAAAAATGTAATCATTTTGCTTCTCCTTGGGAAGATGCACAAGGCCTATTTCTTTTACAAGATTATTATGTTTAATTAAATATTTATATTAACGAATGCGTTCTTCGCTTTTGATTTTCTGATACAAAATGTCCATCCTCCACATACCTTATTTCAATTAGCCGTTTTCCTCTTAGAAGGTATGGATATGTCAGTGTGTGAGATATAACTGTTAAAGCAGAAGATTAAGATTAAAAAGAAAAAAAAGAGGCTGGGCGCGGTGGCTCACGCCTGTAATCCCAGCACTTTGGGAGGCCGAGGAGGGCGGATCATGAGGTCAAGAGATCGAGACCATCCTGGCTAACATGGGGAAACCCCGTCTCTACCAAAAATACAAAAAATTAGCTGGGCGTGGTGGTGGGCCCCCGTAGTCCCGGCTACTCGCAAGGCTGAGGCAGGAGAATGGCGTGAACCCGGGAGGCGGAGCTTGCAGTGAGCCGAGATCGCGCCACTGCACTCCAGCCTGGGCGACAGAGCGAGACTCCGTCTCAAAAAAAAAAAAAAAAAAAAAAAGAAAATAAGAAAGTAACATTTTAGTGATTCCCATAGCAACTGTAGAAGTTTACAACATAGCACATGTACTACTCTAAAGGAAACACTTTTATATTAACGAAAGCTATATTATTGAAACACATATTTTCATTATTATCATTTTGGAAAGTCAGAGAGAAAATCAAACTATTTTTATAGTGAAATATGGAGCATCACTTTAAAATATGTCATTTTAATTTGAAAGCATATAAGGTTGCGCTTAAAATATAAAATCATGTTGGTCGGGCGCGGTGGGATTACGCCTGTGATGCCAGCACTTTGGGAGGCCGAGGCGGGTGGATCACAAGGTCAGGAGATCGAGACCATCCTGGCTAACACGGTGAAACCCCGTCTCTGCTAAAAATACAAAAAATTAGCCAGTGCGTGGCGGCGGGCGCCTGTAGTCCCAGCTGCTGGGGAGGCTGAGGCAGGAGAATGGCGTGAACCCAGGAGGCAGAGCTTGCAGTGAGCCCGGATTGCGCCACTGCACTCCAGCCTGAGCGACAGGGCGAGACTCTGTCTCAAAAAAAAAAAAAAAAAAAAAAAATTTAAAACCATGTTAAACTCAGTCGTATTTTAAACATATAGAATGTATTACTCTATGTTCTCTTTTCTCCTGCCTACTTTCTTTTCTTTTTTTGTTTTCTATTTTTGTTAGGGTTCATATTTATATAATTCATAGAGAATATAAAATTCAACAGGGAAATTTTTGGAAACCTAAGTTACCTCAGGTTGTTCTGAAAATTTTCCAGGGTATGTAAGAAGGTATTTGCTATAGTTGGGGAAATAGTAGAGAATTAAAACAAGCAACAATTCAATTTTCATTTTTTTCAAGTTGTCTGTAGATAAAACTCAATAAGTCCTATGCAAAATAAAGGAAAGATGTGTATGGTTGCAAAAGCTGGAGAGTGGTTGCACTCTCTTCCAATCTCTTAATTTTATTTTATTTTATTATTTTTATTTTTTGAGATGGAGTTTCGCTCTTGTTGCCCAGGTTGGAGTGCAATGGCACGATCTTGGCTCACCACAACCTCCGCCTCCCGGGTTCAAGTGATTCTCCTGCTTCAGCCTCCCTAGTAGCTGGGATTACAGGCATGTGCCACCACACGGGGCTAATTTTTATATTTTTAGTAGAGACGGGGTTTCTCCATGTTGGTCAGGCTGGTCTCGAACTCCCAACCTCAAGTGATCTGCCTGCTTCGGCCTCCCAAAGTGCTGGGATTACAAGGCATGAGCCACCGTGCCGGGCCTCTTAATTTTAAAAATTATGAAATTTGAGGTCCAGACTGAATAATCGAATTACCAAAATCATGCTGGGTTTTTTTGTTTTTGTTTTTTGTGTTTCTTTTTTTTTGTTGTTGTTGTTGTTGTTTTTTGCTCCCCAAATAGAACCTGGCTTCCAGACCTACGAGGTCCGTCCATGAAAACCACAGTAGGTCCAATTCTTTTTGTTTTGATTTATTTATTAAAGATATATTGATCCCACATTATGTACTAGACTGTGTTAGAACTGGGAATAGATAAAATTAAAGGCAAATGTTATAATTGTCTTATAGAGTTTGTCTGGCACAGAGGATAGACATTCAATGAGAAGATGTAATAATGAATGATGCAGATTGAGATGGGAAAGAACAGAGTACTATGGGGGAATATTAAAAAGAACGTAAGCAAGTCTACAGGGCACAGAAAAGCCATCACCAATGAGGTAACTTTTAAGCTGAGGCCTGATATACTCTGTTTATACTCATTTATATGTTAACTTCATACACGTAACCAGGGAAGAGAAAGCATCGGCAATCCTCCTGTCTATAAACAGAAGATATGATGGTGTTAGGCAGATGGGAACCTTTGCTTTTGATGACTTGTTTGAAAACCTTTTTTTTTTTTCAGTTAATTTCTGCGTCTATCTATTTTTAGACACTGGAAAAAGCAGCAGTGATTTCTTTATTAAAATGAGAAACAGTCCAGACACACAGAGTCAATGTATGTTTTAGTTAATAAACTGCAAATGTTTTATAGGCTGTTGTCCAATATAAAATAAGGGGTAGAAGTTAATTAGGCATATTTTTGTCAACATTCTATTTTAAAATGGAAATAAACAGAAAATAACTCTTTGAAATCCAATATTGTATGCTCTCGTGGTAGCTGAAGCTCAAAGAAGATAGTAAAAAAAACAAAACAAAACAAAAAAAAACTGAACTGCCCAGCAACTGAGTGCAAAACCTTGTATGGGAATGAACAGCTGTTCTTAGAGTAGTTACACAAAATCTGGGGTTCTTTAGAAATTACATAAAAATGAAAAGAAACAAGAAATCTTCCAGGTGACAGTCTTCAACCAAGCTGAGTTTTCTCTGTAGGTAGCTGGGAGCCACTTTACAGTGAATGAAGAGAGGGGTGCAGACCAGGACTCAGTCATGTAGGATAAGGTAGAATGTCTTGATAAAATAAAATACAATTAGTAAAGAACCAGAAATCATCTAGTTGGTGTGAAAAAATATTAAGGTAAGGAAAAGTAGTATCTTTGAATAAAGGCTGTTTAGTACCACAGTATTTAAATCCTGAGTGCTTGCAATGTATTGTTCCTAAGTCGTTCAACCTATGTTCATCTTATCTCCGCACATAGTGAAAAATTTCCTTGAGGACAAGGTCTACACCTCATAATTATTTAGCAGCTTCAGATTTATTTGAACGGTAATGATCTGAGAGCAGACATTCCAAAAATAGTCTTTCACCAATCCAGTAGAATTCAGCTATTAAGATGCTGCCCTCATTGCCCTGAACTGACTGACATTTTATGTCTCTAACTTGAGATTAAGTAGACACTGACTCTGATCAGCAGTCACAGTGGATGTTCAGCTAGGGCAGATGTTGGCAGCATTTAAATGAAATGAATCATTCTGGAGCTATGGTCAAAATTATCTTATCCATTCTGTAGAGTTTATTTGAAATATCATTTTCTCCAGGAAGCTTTCTCAGACCGGGCCATGTCACCCCATTTTTAAGTATGTAGTCTTTCTCCTTTGTAAAGGTTAAGTAACATAAATAAATTATTAACTATTTAATTCTTTGTTCAAAGTTCTCTATCCCTATCAAAACCAAAGAACTACAAGTAGAAGAAATTTGTCTGTCTAATTCACCACTATTTTTTCCAGAGCCCCTATGATAATATTTTGCTCATAACAGGGGATCTATATATATTTGTGAAATACTTTAAAATAATAGGAAATGTGACTTAAGAGTTTGAGATATGGGTTCTTTTTCAACTGTGCTGTTGTCTAGCAATGAGAAATTTTATGAGCCAAATAAGCATCTTACTACTTACTATTTCTCTCTCAGGAAAATCACCAAGTTTGTCGTGATGTTCAAATGAGCGCTAACTTGAGCTCTAGTCACTACCCATCTACAAACAAGTTTTGGGAGGTTAGGTAAACTTTTATTATCCTCATGTTTTAACACTCAAAATGAAAATGTTGAAAATTAGCAGAATAGTAAAGGACACTATGTCAGGGAAATAGAGAGGCAGTATAATTAATAGTTAACAACTGCAGCCAGAGTGTTGAAGTCCCACAACTGGCTTCACCACTTTCTGGCATTTGATCTGGGCAAGTTGACCTCTTCAGGTTGCAGTTTCCTCATCTATGAAGCAGGCTTTTTTAACCATTAAATAAATTAAAACACTTGCAGCACTTAGAATATTTTGCCGTGTTAAATAAGTGCTTAAATGTAATATAATCAAATATTGGATTTAGAAATCTCACTTTAAATTTAATATGGTGGAAGTTATACAAGAGGACAAGTTTTTTGCGGGAAGATGAGTTTAGAAACCAGTTTAATTATTTAGGTGATAAATGATGATGGTGTGCTTCAGAATATTGGCAAAAGAGGTGGAGAGAAATGGAGGTAGTCAGAAGGTTTCCAGAGTACATATCAACAGAGGATGGTAAATTATTATATGGAGAAGATGATGTTATACACTGGTTTCCCCATGATCAATTGGAGGAATGTTGGTGCCACTCACTGGTATTAAAAAACAGCAGGGATAGATGAGTTTTGTTTTGTATCCTATTGAGTTAGAGTTGTCTGTGGGACATCCAAGACAGTTATCCAGTAGCGAGTTTGATATATAGATTTGTAATCCAAGCAAGAGAGCCAGAATGAAGAATAAGCCATAAATGAAAGACGAGAAAAGACAATAGTGGGAGGAAGTAGAAGGTCATGTGTGGGGGAACAGTTAAGACTGAAAAGTCTCCAGTAGCTCATATGCAGATGAGACAGCCAGAGTGATGAATAAGTTGGAAGTAGAAGAGCAATCACGATTTTAAAGAAAGAAGTAGGAGATAAAATTCAAAGCACAGATATAGGCAATAGTAATGACACCTCTGTCATTTACAGAGAAAGTTTCAAAGAAAAGTACACATATTTGGATAGCTGGGATAATATTAATTTTTGTCTTTCTAATGGAGTATTAGTTTTCTATTGATGTGTAATGAAAGACAACACATGTAGTGACTTTAAACAATACCCATTGATTATCTCACAGTTTTGTAGGTTAGATGTCTGAGCGGGCTCAGCTGAGCGTTCTGCGCAGGGTTACACAAGACAGAAACCAGTGTGTTCACCAGGCTGAGCTCTTACCTGTAGGCAAGGTAAGAGCTGTTCTAAACACATTCAGGCTATTGACAAAATCCATTTACTTGTAGTTGAATGTCTTTTAACCTTGTTTTCTCACACGTGCAAGCTGAGATTGCTGCTCTGCTGCTAGAGTTCTTACACATTCCTTCACAAATGGCTTTCTGCATCTTCAGGCAAAGTGTGGCACATCAAGTCTCCCTTACGCTTCAGTCTCTCTACCTACCTCTTAACTCTACATCTTCCTGGCTTCTGCCTCTGATGTTAAGGTTCCTGTGATTACATTTAGCCCACTCAGATAATTTAGGATTATTTCTTCAATTTAAAGTCAACTGATTAGCAACCTTAATTACATATATGTAAAATACAACATAATTATTTAATATGATTTCATTTATACCCTGTATTTGAAGTTTACAACATAATTATTTAATGTGATTTCATTTATACCCTGTATTTGGAGTTTTTGAGTTATGGGTGATATGGATCTATCTGTATTATTTTTTATATCTATAGTCAATTATTTCAACACCATTTATTTTTATTCAATTTCTCCCCACTCATTTGAAATGCCACATTAATTTATTCTCGCTTCTTTAACTACACAATTTAGGTTCTGATACATTTTTTATATTGCATTTACATACCTGCTATTATAACATCACAGTATTTTAATTACTATAGCTGTAAAATACTGTAATAGAAAATGTCCACCCTTTTTGTAGTTGCTTTTTCCAATTTTTAAAAAATTTTTTGTAAACTAACGTTTTTATTTTAATTGTGAAACTTCACAGAGATCGTGGTAAAGTTTTTATTGACATACATTAAATTTACTTATTAATTTGAATAAATTTTATAGGTATTATATTAATTTTTTTGAAACCAAGGAGCATAATATATCACTTCAGTTACTTAAGACTTTTATTATGGACTTCAGAGAGTTTAATTATTATCTCTATTAAAATTCTATTCTCTCTTACATTCTCTCTTTTATATATTAGATATATATTTTTTTTCTTGGCTTTTATAGTTTGCCCTGCTTCTGTAATACAATCAAATTTGTCAGGATTTCCTCTGATTCCCTACCGTATATACTTCAGCAAGTTATTTGAGGTAAAGTTTAAGATAAAGCACCATGAGCCGCTGGCTCTTGCCTTTGTCTTCGGTAAGTGCGGGCAAAGCAAGTCTGAATTTAAATATTTCTGAGTTCTCGGTTTGACAAGCTGTGCCTCCCGCTCAGTGTTACTTCCTGAGGGCAGGCAACTCCTATCTCTAGCACTCACAGGTGGGTCAGAGTGCTGAGCTGAAGCCACTTCCAAACAAAGGGCCCATGAACTAAACATGGCGGTGTTTTGTATTTTTTGGTTTTGTCAGTTTGTTTAAGCATTTGGTATATTAAGTTATGAAACGTTATTTTGGTGGCATTCCCAGCATTTGCAGCATTATTGTTTGAAATAATTTTATGGCTGCTTTTGTCTTTTTTTTTTTTTTTACCTCTAAGCCATTCTTATAATTTCCAGTTCCTCAAAGGGTCTGTCTTTTCATTACCTTGAATGATTTGAATTTATGAGTACTGTTAGGTAACTTATGTCATTTTGTTGAATTTGTGGTAGGTGGGAGAGATGATGGTACCTTGTAAAGGGACTTCAAATAATTTTGTAATAGTGTAAAAATGAGCAGTAGTCGAATGACTTCAGGCAATTAAATGACAAAGAAAGCTTAAATATTCGTATTATCATAGAAATATTTTTACTTCATCATATATAATATGACATAAAAAAGTCTTATTATCTGTCAAAAATTTCAAATTATATCTAATAGTTTCAGTTACTAATTAATTTTTTCTTAAATGGTATTTGAAATCCATTGAACTATTTAAGCTGTTCCAACTTGCAAATAAAGATCTTTACTTTCTATCTTTAACAAAATTATTCATAGAATGAGTTTGAACCATAGTGTCAGGCAATATTAAGTAAGGAAAGTTAATTAAAATTCAGTAAAACTAAAGTCACTTGTTATTAATATTTAGGGAGTGAGTTAACAGAAGCAGTTGTAATGAACATACATTTTTGGAATGTAATTTATTTAAAAATTATAAGCTCATGTAAAATTTTTAATCATATAAACCTTATTGAACCCTCATCATTATATTCATGTTGTAACTGTATCTTAATAATTTTTACCTTTTTGTGTTTCCTTTGCATCGTGAACTTTAAAAGCTGACCAACCATTCTTTTTGTAAAGAAGTAACCCTTTTTTTAATCTGCCAGAGCTAAAGAACACATAAAAACAAACTTCGTCGTTTGATGAACTAAATATTTTTCAATATTATCCAGTATGTTTGTTGAGAGTATTCTCTAGTATGTGGGTTGCGACATTTTCTTCTCTGGGATTTTTGTTTCTTTGTTTTGTTTTGTTTTCTTTCTTTCCCTTTTTTCCATTGCCATCTCACAAGTTGAAGTTATTTAAAAACACACACAAATATTAAATTAAAAAATCATTTATTTTAAGATACACCATTTTTCTAATGTCTGAATATGGGTGAGCATTGAAATCAATGTGTCCATTGAATTATATTCTTCAAAAATATTGTATTAAATCAATTATGTATCTTATAGTTGATGCCATCTTAGAATTGAAATTTTAAAAAATCATTCAAGTCAATTAAATTTTTAAAGCCATATATATGCTTTATTTTTATTATTTTATTTTATTATTATTCTTTTGAGACGGAGTCTTGCTCTGTTACCCAGGCAGGAGCTCAGTGGTGTAATCTTGGCTCACTGCACCCTCCACCTCCAAAGTTCAAGCGATTCTCCTGCCTCAGCCTCCTGAGTAGCTGGGATTACAGGCATGCGCCACCATGCCAGCTCCCTCAGTTTCTTGAAGTACATGGGAGTCATATTGGCCAAAGCCTCTTAAAGTAAAAGAAAAAAAAAAAAAGACTAGTTCTTCCCACCACTGTCACTTATCATTCAGGACTTGCCAACTCCCTGCAACTTTCTCAAAAAGCAGTGCATAACATTTCTTCTTTTTATAATACCATTAAACTTCTCATTGTTCTTTGGTCATACTAAAGACAAGCCAGTTTACAGTGTATGCCCCAAATTGTAATTCATTCTTCTCAAATAAAGCATTTTAATTTTGTAGATTTGTCCCCCTATTTTATTTGACTTTTATAGAAGCCTCACCAGAAACCAATCTTGATGCATCTTTATCTTGAACTTCTAGATTCCAGAAAATAAACGTCTGTTGTTTTGCAAAAAAAAAAAAAAAAAAAACAAGAAAAAGAAAAAAGAAAGAAAGAAAGAAGAATATTGCCCAATAACCCTAATAACAAGTACCCACTTAAAATGCTTCTTCAGTTTCCTTCCATAAATGTAGGTGTGAACAAAACAAAATGTAATTTGAGGGTTGTCACTTAAGATTTCTAGAAGACACAAGTACTTCTATTTTAGAACAAACCCTGATTATTTACTTCAGGGAATTGAAATGTCAAAAAAAAAAAATAGACTGGACAGACAAAAATCCTAATATACATCCAACCAGTTATTATAAAATTTTCTCAAAAATGTATGTAACAGAGAGTTATAGAGCAAGAAAGGAAGGAGAACACAGAATTAAAGTGCTAAACTGTACAGAAAGAAGACCCCTCATATGTTTGTATTCACCGTCCTTATTCATTTGCCATTGCATTTATTCTCACATAAAATATTATTACATGATTGTCTACTTGATTTTTTATTTTCCTCCACTAGAATGTAACTTCCATTAGAGTACAGTTCATGTTTATTTTATTCATCAAATTATCTAAAGCTCTAGTATAGCATCTTGCGCAGAGTAGCTATTCAATATTATTTTAGAATGATTAGACGAGATTGGAACTCACCCATGGAGAAAGATAGCCAGTGAGATCCTTTGAATGGTGAATTGACTTGAGGTTTTTTAAGAGTAAGAATTATCTAAGATTTATTTTTTTTCCAAGGGAAAACTGTTCAGTTAGGGTGGATTTAATTTTTATATTTAGAAATTGAATCAAATTTTACATTCAAAGACTTGATTCTTTTTCATAAGCATGTACTTTTTATAATATACATTGTCTAACATCGAGATAAATTCCCTATTGTTTTCCTAAGATATTTTCCGCCTTTTGCAGCAATGAGAATACTGCAGCAATGAGTATTTTGCAGCAATGAGTATTATACAGCAATGAAAAATCCTATCAAGAAGAAAATTATTAAATTGAAATAGAATTCCGTTTCATTTCTTTAGAGTTTCCACAGTCACTCACGCTCAAATAATCTTTGCTTTTCATTAATTTTAGAGAGTACAGGGGTTTTGCTAGTGTTGAATTAGGTGACTCGGAGTGATAAATGGGATAAACTGCATGGTGAATAGAATGAATTCTGCAGAAGCAGAGACTTAGAGCAGTTAGTGTTATTAATCAACAAGTCCCCAGGATTAACAAAAAATTTGGAAGTTTGAAATTCTCACAGAACATTAAGAGGTTTGGGCCAATATGATTCCCATGTACAAGCACAAGGCAAATCCAGTTACGGTCTGTACATAAAAAGGCATACTGACAATGACAGTTCACAATACTGTTAAAAGGATAGAATGAGTTGGTTTACTATAGCATAATAAGTATAATAGGATGAAATGATATTCTATTCATATCGTAATTATTTAAATAAAATAATCACAATTGGGCCTTTTATTCCTTAAGCTGTTGAAAACAGGCAAGATATTTTCATTTCCATTGAAAAATTAAAGTATGAAATAAATTCAATTAGGAAATATTTAATTCATCAAAAATAGCCATTTAAACTCTATACTAGAACTAAGATGAACTCCTCAGGGATCTCTGACAGCACTTAGAGTAAATTTAATTCCCCAGAGTCCAAGCTAGGGTAGGTGAAAAATGTACACGGAGCAAGGGGTGGCTATGCCATTCAAATGAGTACGCAGTTCTTAAAGGACATGGAAAGTCAACAGTCCAAGGTCACAGGCTGGACAGAAAGATGGGACTATGGACATAAAGTAAGTGTATGTGTCTGCAAAAGATAATATAATAAATAGATAATGTAGCAGCTTGCACACATATCGAGTCAGGAGGTTTTGAACACAATTGATAAGTAATATAAGATTATGAGAAGCTAGTGTCTTTGAAGCATGGAATTCACCATCTTTACTATGCCAGGTCAGGAAAGACAAAGGATTCTCAAAGAGAGAATGAATCTTGTGTCTCCCTGAATACTGAATATGTTACTGATGAATATACAGAATTGAAAAGAACTAATATAATCAAGTTAAAAAAATAGAGTAGTAAGTTTTGGATTAGTAGCCAAAACCAATTTCTAGTAACATATTGGTGTCCTTCAAAATATTGGAGGATATATGTACATGAATAATTAATGTAAAAACATCAATTACTATTCATCGAGAAGTGAACATTTTGTTGTATATTTTTGGAATTAATAACTTGGGTTTTTTACATTAATTCCATAACATGGCAGAAAGCTTATGGTTTCTGATACAATTATAAGTGAACTTCAGCTTAAAAGATAAATTTGCAGTTAGGTTTGTGCATTCAGACATCCAAAAATATCTAAAGGAATCAACAGAACTTCCTTTTGTTCTTTGCAGTATCTTTAAAATATTTCACTTTGATTTGATATTATCTGACATTGGTGCTATTTGAATCATTGAAATAAGAGCTCCATGTCTAGTGATATGTTTCTGAGATATTCAGAAAGTCAGACAACACTATATTAATTAAATCACGAATTTTGTGTGTAGCTTTTGTCTCTTCCTCATTGCATTAACCAGAAGACTTTATTCCCTCTAGGACTGTAAATCAGCGAATCTTGGGCTAGCCATAGAAGCATTAAGAATGTCTTAGCTGTCCTGGGCAGTAACTCAGTTCTGTGAAATTATATCCACTGGGATCTATGGGGTGCTTGAGACAGTTTTATTTCTCAAATTTATTACATTCTTTCACAGCTTCTCTTAAAGATTTCATAAACTCACAATGAAGAGTGGTCACTTAGATTCAGGCTCCAAACATAGCAGTGGTAATCAGGCTTGCCTTTTCCTGTGTCTTACATGAATAGCAAGAGCATTAACTAGTAATAAAGGTACCTGTTGATCAGGGGGAGAGAAGGCGCAGGCAGTTATCTTCTGCCTTAACGTCATGCCTGGGAGATTTTCCTGGCTCATTTAGCAAGCCAACACTCTGTCACAACTGAGCTTAAATTTTATAGAAGGACAATTTTTGGATTTCAAAAAGAACTCACAGGACATTTTCAAACTCTGTACTGTTTGACCTATTTGCATATTTCTAAAGAAAATTTTACATTGTTTTATTACAGAAGCAGATGTGATTTTATATTAGTAAACAGTGACTCCAATTTTTATTGTTTTATGGTTTTATTGATTTGTTTGCTTTATGTCTTGGGGAGCAAGATGTCTTTTTTGCTTGCCTTATTAAATGTATTTGATTTAATATCCTAGAATGAGCTGGAGTTAAAAGTAAAAATTATATACGTATATATAAACATACGCACATGCAGATACACGCACGTACATACATATAACTTATGTGTGCATCTGTTTGTGTGTATGATTCAGTATTTAGCAAATTACTGGATTTTGATCTAACAGTAAATAACAATTTTAAAAAACTTGATGCAGTTGCAAACTAAAATATTCCATTTGAGTTTACTAGATAATAATGTATTAATATTTAAAATAACATACCTCCTAATCATCTGTCTGATATATTTCAAAAGTGCATTTATATGCCTTTGTGGAACTATAAAGCAAGTTTTGTAAAATGTTCGTACTAAAAAATCTTGTGAGGAGTATACAGTCATCAATCCATAATGGTTTACTGAGCTACCCAAAGCACCACACAATATTTTAAATTTTCATAGGAAACACAGCAAAACTTGAGATATTTTGAATATTTCATACACAACTAGCTTGGTATTCTTCTCTGCTTCAATATTAAATTAGGTTACATTCCTTTGATACCAACGTGCCTTTAATAATTCAGAATTTCTGTTGTCGCCATGATTAACCACACCAACAACAAAAGTAAAATGTCAAAAATCTGTGTGGAACAACAAATGTGGTTAGTGATATCTAATCTGGTTTCAAGATTTGAAAAATTATGTGGGCCTATCATATACGTATGGTATATATATATATATCATATATATGATATATATGTGATATATGATATATATCATATATATGATATATGTATCTTAGCTGTCTATTCTACATGACCTATTTGTCTGTTTCATCACCAATACCACACTGTCTTGATTACTGTAGATTTTATATATATATATATTTTACATAAAATCTGGTTTCAAGATTTGAAAACTTACGTGGGACCTATTATATATATATACTGTATATATATATACTGTATATATACATTATATATACAGTATATATATAATGTATATATATACAGTATATATACATTATATATACAGTATATATACATTATATATACAGTATATATATACAGTGTATATACATTATATATACAGTATATATATACAGTGTATATACATTATATATACAGTATATATATACAGTGTATATACATTATATATACAGTATATATATTGTATATACTGTATATATTGTATATACATATACTGTATGTATATACTGTATATATATACTGTATATATACTGTATATATATAATGTATATATATACTGTATATATATAATGTATATATACTGTATATATATAATGTATATATATACTATATATATATATTCTGTAATTGTGGTCTTTAAGACAGACATAAGGACTTTTTTCAATTTATGTGAATTATGTTTTTCAAATTACTGTTAGGTTTTAGAGTATAAATACTTATAATTTGGCCTTAAATATCTAATAACATTATAAAGTTTATTTTAGGTATTTCCTTTGGCCTGGAGTGAGGTGAAAAAATACTAAGACTCTAAGGGTGTTGTGAAAGTAGAAATTTTCAGAATCTCTTGTATTAAGGGAGTCTTAGGACTACTTCTCTTTAATTGACTATTAAAAACAACATTTGTTAAGTGAAATATATTAGCTTAAATTTTAAAATATTAGATTAGAGATATTTTTCTAGTTTTACTTTGCTGAGTTTTTATAATACGTGAGTGTTGACTTAAAATTTATTTTTAAAATTTTTGTTTTAGTTTCTTTATTTCACTTTTTCTCCCTTTTAAATAGACTATTTTTAGGAGCAGCTTTAGATTCACAGAAAAATTGAGCAGAAAGTACAGAGTTCCCATATAACCCCTGCACCATCACATGCATAATTTCTTCTACTATTAACATCTCTCGCCATACTGGTAAGTTTGTTACAATTGACAAAACCACATTGACACATCATTGTCACCCAAAGTGCATAGTTTGCATTGGGTTCACTCTTGGTCTTATGCATTCTGTGGCTTAAACAAACATACAATGAAATGTATACAGCCTTATGGCACTATACAGAATAGTTTCACTGCCCTAAAACTCTTCTATGCTTTGCTTATTCATCCCTCCTTTCCTCCAAACCCTGGTAACCACTGACCCTTTTACTGTCTTCATCATTTTGCCTTTTCCAGAATGCTATATAGTTGGTATCACACAGTGTGTAGTGTTTTCACATTGGCTTCTTTCACTTGGTAATATGCATATATAAGTTTCCTCCCTGTCTTTTTCTGACTTGATAGCTTATTTCTTTTCAGTGCTGAATAATATTCAATTTTCTGAATGTACCACAGTTTATCCATTCCCACACTAAAGGACACCTTTATTGCTTCTAAGTTTTGGCTGTTACAAATAAACCTCTTATAAACATCCATGTGCCAGTGTTCATGTGGACACAAGTTTTCAACTCATTTGAGTAAATACCAAGAAGCACAATTACTGGATCCTATGGTATGGGTATGCTTACTTTCTTCAGAAACTGCCAAGTCATTTTCCATTATAAATGACTTACTCTCTTTTATTCCTATCAGCAATAGTGAGAGTTCCTTTTCCTCTCTATCGTCCTCAGGATTTGGTGTTACTATTTTGGATTTCAACGGTTCTAGTAGGTGGGTAATGGCATCTTGTTTTTTTAACTTGCAATTCCCTAATGACAAATAATGTGTATTATCTTTTCATATGCTTTTTCTGCCATCTATATAACTTCCTTAGTGAGCTAAATATTGAGGTATTTTGTCAATTTTTAAATCTTGTTAATTTTCTTACTGTTGAGTTTTAAGTGTTCTTTGTATATTTCAGCTAACAATGCATTATCAAATATGCATGTGGCAAATATTTTGTTTCGATGTATGACTTAAAAGGGTTTTCAGACCAGAACCTTTTAATTTTAATGGTGTTCAGCTTATCAATTACATTTTTCATGAGTCATGTCTTTGTGTTGAATTTTAAAAGCCATTGCCAAAGCCAAGAACATCTAGAATTTCTCCTTTGTTCTTCTAGAAGTTTTGTAGTTATAAATTTTATATTTAGATCTATGAAACATTTTGAGTTAATTTTTGAGGATTATGTGTATCTAAATTTATATTTTTTCATGTGGGTGTTCAGATCCAGCACAATTTATTAAAGAGATGATAGTATTGTATTGCTTTTGTATCTCACTGTTGTGTTGCCTTGTCTCCTTTGTCAAAGATCAGTTAACCATATTTACGTGAATCTGTTTCTTAGCTCTCTATTCTACGTGATCTATTTGTCTGTTTCATCACCAATACCACACTGTCTTGATTACTGTAGTTTTTATAGCAAGTTTTGAAATTGGGTAATGTCAGTCTTTTTGCTGTGTTCTCTTTCAATATTATGTTAGCTATTCTGGGGTGGTATTTTTTTTCTTCTCCATATAAACTTTAAAATCAGTTTGTTAGTATCCACAAAACAATATCCTGAAATTTTGAGATTTTAACTGGGATTGCATTGAAAATCTAGTTAATAAAAATATGATAATTGAAAATAAAGCAAATTAAAAAACAGTATAACAACTGCTTACATACCATTTACATTGTGTTATATATTGTAAGTAACCTAGAGATGATGTAAAGTGTAACAGGAAGATGTGCATAGATTATACACACTATGTCATTTTATATAAGGGACTTGAGCATTCATGGATAATGGTATCAGCTAGGGGTGCTGAAACCATTTCCCCATGGATACCAAAGGATGACTTTGCACAAACACATCCATTTCTCCCCAAGAAAACTGGGCATATTTAGAAGTGAATGCTTTATAATGGAGTTCCACTTACATTTCCTCAATTTACTGTGCTGAGCATTAAGCTTAGAATTTAGATATTTATGCACTTGTACTTCAGTAAAAATTACATCTTACAAACTCAATTTATCTTAATGTGAACTGTCACCAAATCTCAGTCTCCAGCTTAGCAGATATGTCAGCCAGTCCTTAATGAGATTACATGAATATTGGCTGATTTTTATAGATGAACTTAGCCTTCCGTTGCTAAAAGGCTAAAAATTCCAGATGGCTAGAATTTCAAAGGTTTAGAATTTTGGGCTTGGAGTTAGAACATCGTGTGTTGGCAACCTAGTAGTATTTCATGAGTTATTGTTCAATTATAAAACAAAACAAAAATTGTAACTTTTTTTTGCTCCAGTTAATTGTCTAAAAAATTTAAAATATAGATAATACCAATGCTATTAGTTGGCAACAGAAAACAAAACACATTACTCATTTTGAAGAAAGAGAAGCCAGATTCATCTTGTTCCTTCTATTCCCTCTTTTTATTGTAACTGAAGTCTAATTGAAAAAAAAAAACTGTTGTGTACAGTGATAAGCTGCTCAGTTGAAAGCTTTAACCTATGTGCTATGTATACCTTTGATAATCTGCTCCATCAAGATTTTATTGTATTTTTTAGTAACCTCTGCATATCATTTTGGGGGAGGTCCTAGGAACATTCGTTGCTCTCCTCACTTTATCGATTGTCCGGTGGTAATTTGAAATGTATGGTATGAGAGATTTTGGCTGTATAAAATGGAATTAAGTTATTTACAAATGTGGTTTTACTAGCTTATAAACAAAACAAAATCACTAATATTGGAGAAATAATAAAATGTCACGCTCACTTATAGCGGCGTTAGATCCTGGGTTCTCTCTGTACTTTGTCTCTGGCTGTCACTGTTGAAAGCAGGTGTCCCAGTGTCTATTTGTTTGGACCTAAAGAACTCAGGGCCCCTAATCTAATGCCAGTGTTGATAGCTCCTCTACTAGTTTCCGGCTATTGGTGCAATTTCTGTAATTGCAATAAAACTTGTATTGAATTGTTGAGGAAGATCAACAATCTATTCCGCTAACCACGACCCATAAAGTTTTCCTTGCTTTGTCATAAATTACAAGAATACCTTTTATTCAAATGTAGAATAACCTAGATACCAGAACATTTTTAAATTGCTAAACGTGACATGTATACAGAATGATAGATTGCTGTAAAAGGTGACAGTAATTGTATACATACTGTTAAATGTTTCTCAATGAAAAGTGAATCTTAACAGTATTGTGTGGAAATGCCAATGTCTTAAACATTTGTGTACTACTTAATGAAAATTACCCTTCCAGGAACTTATGGTTGGGCAATGAGCATAAATGTTTTCTATTTTAGTATATTCACTGCTGTGTTGTATGTAGAGGTAACAGAAATTGAAATTAGCCTAACTATGGCATTATGTACATAAATTCTGAGAAATCCATAAAATCTAATATTATGCAAAATAATCTAATCAAAGTATTTCCAAAATATTTCCTCCACTCAATTCTGTGTTCATTGATCCAATACCTGACACATAAAAAGCACTCAATAAATAATATTTGAATTAATATAAAGGAAAAAAAATTGTTTGAGATGGAGTCTTGCTTTGTTGCCCAGGCTAGAATGCAGTGGCATGATCTCAGTTCACTGCAACCTCAGTCTCCCGGGTTCAAGCCATTTTCCTGCCTCAGCCTCCTGAGTAGCTGGGACTACAGGCATGCACCACCACGCCTGGCTAATTTTTGTATATTTGGTAGAGATGGGTTTTTACCATGTTAGGCACGTTGGTTGGGTTGGTCTCGAACTCTTGACCTCAGGTGATCTGCCCACCTAGACCTCCCAAAGGGCTGGGATTACAGACATAAGCCATTGTGCTTGGCCGGAAAAATACTTTTCATTTGTGTTTTCCTGGTTACTTTCCTTACACCAAACTCCATGCTATTTTAGTAAACTCAGAATCATTAAGATAGAAGCTATATCAGCAAAAAAAAAAAAAAAAAGAGTAATTTTTGTGTGGCAAATAATTAGAATTCAGAGCTCAGCGGTATGAAGGCATAATTGCTTTATTGCAGATCACTGGCAAACACAGGTCTACAATCCATTTATATTCGTGTGAATTTAGGAAAATAGTATTTCTTTTCATCTCCAAAATTGAAGAGAAAAGAATTCTTTCAACTGTAAGAAAATGATGTACCATCAAAATTAGAGGCTATCCATATGGTAACAGCGTTCTAATTCCTCTCGGCACTGAGCTGATAAAAAATATTCTGTTTCATAGATAATTTGTTTAGTTTTCCTGATCCCCTTGTTTTTCTTTTCCAATTGAGGGGGAGAAGATAATTCCTATTTTGTACATCTTTATTAATCAGGCAAAACTGGGGAACAGATGTGGGATTCTTTAGCTGTTATGGGGATAGACAGAAGGAGAGCTATAATTTTTAGGCTTGTCGCTTTAAATGATGCCCATGAGACATTAGTATCAGATACAGAGCCATTGAGATGAAGAATCCAAATGGCACCAGTATATAATAAAGGAAAAGTAAATAAGTTGTACTTCATTGCTGATGTGCATTTAATATATAATAATATAAATACACATTGCTGTTGGTTGTTGACTAGAAGCCAATGGAATCATCCTTGCTACAAGATCTTCAGATTTTCTGTTTCAATGGAGATTGCAATAAAGACACACTTTGCTTAAAAAAAAAATCATCCTAGTAGATATTTTTGACAAGTAGTATTAGTCAAATATGGAAGTAGAATTTGAAGGGTCAGGATTAAATGGCCTCCAGATACATTGATCTATATTGTACACTGACTCAGTCATTATCAAATTATGCTTTATTTTATAATAGTAGTTTCAAGCCAATTGCCACATAACAACATCAATCTCTTATATTTTAATGTTCAATAATTGAACTATTGGATTCTATAGAAGCATCTTCAAGAATGCTTATTATTTGCAATAAATATATTTAGGCTAATAAAACTGTACTTGTCAGAAATATTTCCATCATGTGTTTTAATGTGTGCAGCATATATTTTACATACTACGGAGAACAGAAATCAAATAATACATTACATATAAGATTTCTACTTTGATAAAATGTGAAAAATTTTTTTTAAGCTAACTTGTTAACCTTCTCTTTCTTAAAGGTAAATCCCTATCTCCATTTTAATAAGTATATCACATCTCAATCTTGTATCAAGATATAATGAACATTCATAAACAAATAGCATTTTAAGTGATACTCTCTTTGAAAGCCTGTGTTAAGACTTATGTGATTTATTTCATATGCCTTCATAATTCAAAGCCAGGAGTGGTCCCAGCCTTTTCTACTGCCATTCTTTTTATTATTTTTTATTATATTTCTAAGGTGCTTATTCAGCTGTATTATTATTTACTTTGACTTTTAAATTCAAAACCACCACTAATGGAAATCAGAAATAATCACCAGCATTACATAAAAGTCCCACTACCTAACATAATGCTCATGTCCTGGGATTTAAAGTGAATAAGATAGGTTTTCTGTTCTCCAGGAGTTTTTGACCTAATCATTACACTGGGGGAAAGAGAGTTACTTTCAGGGGAGTTGTGAAGTAATTTTGACTTTATAATACTTCTGGTAAATATAAACTCACACTCCACAAATTTGAAGATCCCGATTAATGATCTCTTGACATTCTTCCACCTCCCTTAAGAAACATTACCAAGGATTTTGCCTTCTCTCTAGAATAGCAATGGTTTCAACAGATTTAAAATTAGTAAGAAATGTCCTTATTTTTCAAGAGAAGAAGTTAAAATAAAAAGTGATTTTTTAAATTTGGAAGTTGGAGTCTAATAGGCTTTCTGATATCAATAAATCGCACAGCAGCAACAAAAACAGCAACAAATATACTAAAGTTATTTTTATGTGGTGGGTATTTATGTTTCCAAGTAAAAACTTGCCTTAAAACTTTTGGAACAATATGCAACTAGCAAATATAGTTTTTGAAGTTTTTATACGGTATTCCACAAATGTCTTAGTATATGGTAGAGAAATTGAAGAGAAAATTAATTCCACACTTGAAATTTGTGTAGGTTTACTTCGCTCTAAAGCATAGTTCTTCACATATAAACTTTTATAGGAAAACGGAAGTTTTAGAGTACCTTAAAAAGAAGGCAGTGCTTATTTTGAAGAGCAGAAACTAAATTCGAGAGTCCCCTATGAATGATAATCAAAGAGAAAAAGACCACAATCTTGACGCCACGATAGAAAAAGAAAAGAAGGGCAGATGCTCAAAATTATTGATCATGGTTTTCATCCAGCAATTTTTTCACAGGAACAACTCTACATACATGAATCCAACCCAGAAGAAGCAGAACTTTATTTAATTATGCTTAATGTGTGCATATAGTAATGGTAATAAGAGCTAACACTCGAGTATTACAATATTGCCCATAGTTGCATGAATTAGCTCATGTAACACTCATGAGAAATATAAACGCTATGATATAGAAAACAATATTTTATTCATTTCTATAGGAATCTGTATATATGACAATTCATGCAACTATTCTGATTTCCAAGCTTCTGTTCACATTATTTAAACTTTACACCATCGTTAAGTTTATAAATATTCTATTTACATTCCCTTTCTTGAATTTCCCTCCCATGTCCAGTATATCCACAGAATTAGTCAATTGTTTCCCAAGTTATTTTCATTCTCTCTCACAATCTGCCTCTCACCTCCCTACATTTTGCTAATTTCTTAACGTCCATCAGGGTTTTTGTTGTTGTTAGTTTAATTTTAAATAGAAACACACATACATTTTATAAGTTTCAAAAGATTCAAGGGTGCATAGTGAAAGTAAGTATCCATTTCACATCTAACTTCTGGTCATGTTCACCCCACTCAGAGACTCCCACAGTTGCAAATTATTTTCCAAAATTTGTGGTGATTAAGTAGAGCAAGAGAAACTATCTGGCTGAGATTTTATAGAAGTAATGCCCAAGACAATATTCGAAGCAAGTCTAAGATCACAGAGAGGAGGTAAAAGACCCACTAACTGAGCCCAAGTCTCTTTAAATTTCTACACAGTTATTACCAGCTGGCCCTGTCTGATCCTTTTGTCTCTTTTTTCCTGACTAAAACATATATAGTGGGAATCACTGAATTCTTATTGTAGATTGACAATATATAATTGTATAAATTTTATGATATATAATTGTATACATTTATGCAAATGAAGTTATGACTTATGAATACAATGTGAAATAATTAAATCAAGCCAATTAACATTTCCATCATCTCAAATACTTAACATTTTTATAGCAAGTATATTTACCATGCTGTGTAATAGAACTAAAAAAAAAAAAGCATATTCCTCCCAATTGAGGTATTGTTCGTTTTGACTATCATCTCCCCATTCCCCCAATCCACTAGGCTCTGTAACCACCATTCTATTATCTGCTTTTATGAGTTAGACAAAGACTTTTTTAGATTTTACCTGTGGGAACATGTGGTATTTTTCTTTGCCTGGCTTATTTTACTTAACATAATATTCTTCAATTCCACCCATGTTATTACAAATTATATCATTTCCTTCTTTCTTAAGGTGGAGGAGTATTCTATTGTGCATGCATACCATTCTTTACTTATCCATTCATCTGTTGATAGAAAATAACCTTGATCCCATAACCTGGCCATTGTGAATAGTATGGCAATGAAAATGGGAGGGAAGAAATATCTTTGACAAACTGATTTCAGATCTTTCTGGGTAAATATAGAGAAGTGGGATTATTGGAACATATAGCAATTATATTTTTTGACGTCCCTTAATACAATTTTCTACCATGGCCATGCTAATATACACTCCCGCCGATAACATGCAAGGACTCCCTTTTCTCCACATCTTCATCAACACTTGTTATCATTTCTATTTTTTATACTCACCATTCTGACAGGTGTGAGAACATATTTCATTGTGGTTTTAATTTGTATTTCCATAATCATTAGCAATGCTGAACATTTTTTAATATATCTGCTGGCCTTTTGTATGATTTTTTTGTTTTTTTGAGATGGAGTCTTACTCTGTTGCCCATGCTAGTGTGCAGTGATGTGATAGCTCACTGCAGCCTCCACCTCCCAGGTTCAAGTGATTCTCCTGCCTCAGCCTCCTGAGTAGCTGGGACTACAGGCACCTGCCACCAAGCCAGGCTAATTTTTGTATTTTTAGTAGAGGTGGGGTTTCACCATGTTGGCCAGGCTGGTCTCGAACTCTTCACCCCAAGCGATTTTCCCGCCTCAGCCTCTTAAAGTGCTAGGATTGCAAGTGTGAGCCACCATGCCTGGCCTGATTTCCTTTGAGAGATGTCTATTCAGGTCTATTGTTCATTTTTTAAACAAGTTTTTTTTCTTGCTATTGAGTTATTTGAGCTCCTTACATATTTTAGATATTAAACTCTTATTGGATGTATGGCATACAAATATTTTTTCCCAATCCATAGTTTTTTTTTCTTCACACTATTAGCTGCTTATTTTGCTGGACAAAGCCTTTTAGTTTGGTATAATTCCATTGGTCTATTTTTTATTTTTGTGCCTGCACCTCTAGGGTCAATTTTTTTAAAAAAATCATTGCATAGATTTATATCTTATAGCTTTCTGCCTACGTTTTTCTCTAGCTTTATGATTTCTGGTCTCATGTTTAAGTCTAATCCATTTTGAGTCTATTTTTCTGTATGGTGTAAAATAAGGGTCCAAATCCATTCTTCCGCACATAAATATCAGTTTTCCCAACACTGTTTGTTGAAGAGATCATCTTTTTCCCATTGCATATTCTTGGGACCTTGATCAAAAATCAACTGATCATACATGAATGGATTCCTTTCTGGGCTCTCTACTCTGTTACACTGGTCCGTGTATCTGATTATATGCCAGTGTATGCTATTTTGATTACCAAATATTTGTAATCTAGTTAGTCACGACATGTGATGCCTCCAGTTTGTTCTTTTGGCTCAAAATTCGTTTGGCTATTGTGTGTATGTGTGTGTGGGGGTTCCCCTATGAATTTTAGGATTGTTTGTTCTATTTCTATGAAAAAAAGCCATTGGAATTTTGATAGGGATTACGTAGAATCTATAGATTACTTTGGGTAGCATGGACATTTTAGTAATTTTAATGAGATTCCTAAGCTACTGAAAACCCCCATTAAATGAAGAAAAATCTCAATTAAAATTGTATTCAAAATGCACATAATTATTTTAAAATAAAATGTTTGTTACATTAATTATTCAAGATCTAGTCTCCTGGGATCAAGTTCCTAGTATAAATAGTACTCTACTTAAAATGTAAAAGCATGCAAACACGTTCTGCACCTTCTCCTTCTCCATTTTAGAAAATTATAACGTGCTTTAAAACTTTCCAAACACATTTTTTACCAATGTGTTGAAAGTATTTATGCTCATTTTATACAATATATCTAGCTACATTATTGGAAAAGATTATTATTAAAGTTTTTATTATTAAAATTATTACCAAAGATTTGCATATTTTTTCTGGAATATTTGTATGAATTTTTCTGTAAAAGCATCGGACTCTTCTGGAGTTAAGCAAAATAGAGTAGTCTCAATGAATCCTATTCCTCTTACTAATTAAAAATAAAAATTAAATATCTGGACAACACACAAGCCAACAAGTTGAAAATCCTGAAGGAGGTAGATTTGGAAAGGAAGTAAAAATTTCCAGAAGTAGCACAAACAGAGAGATTGTTCGTTTATTTATTTATTTATTTATTTATTTGTTATTTCTCACAAAACTCTGACCAGAAGTTGGGAAAGGAATCATGCTGTTAGAATATGTGGGCATCAACATTTCAGGGATAAATCTCCATCTTTCTGGCCAGAGGCCCAGGAAAATGGGCCTGTGAAAGATACAGAGCGTGAAGAAAATCTCCATTATTCTTTGTATCTTTTTATCCCTCTATTCTCTGTCCTGGCTGTGCCCTAAAGATGGACTCTCAGCCCTAGAGCTGTGGCAGAGGCAGCAGGCAACTGAAACTCAAAGAGAAACTCAGTCTTTCCGGCCAGAAGAACTAGCAAAAAGGCCCTGTGGCCTGAAGAATGCCGAAGGAATCTGCATTACTTTTTCCCTCCTTTGTCTCATAGAATTGACACAAGTGTGGGCCCTATTTGTCAAATAACAAATGTAGCAGCAATACCTTGTATGGGATATCCTAGCCAATGCAGTAAAGTAATGAAAGATTGGAAAGTAAAAGTTTACTTAACTTTGTCTACTCATAATGATATGATATGACTTGATATGATTTTTCCATTAAAAATTTGATATGTTTTTTTCACAAAAAGTCTTACAAATAGTGAGATTACCAAGGTTTTATGATACAGTGTCAATATACACAAATAAATTTCATTTATGTATACTGGCAAAGAACATTTGAAGATAGCATTTACAGCAGGATCAAAGAAACATGATATACTTATGCATAAATCTAAAAAAAGTGCATAATGTATGCTAAAAATTATAAAACAATGATGAAAATGCAATTAAAGAATGTATAAATAAGGAGATAATTAAACCATGTTCATGAATTAGAAGACATAATAATGGGATGTCAAATATCTTCAACTGATATATACAGGCAATATAATATGTGTTCACCTTTATGTATAATAAAAAATCAACAGAATTTTAATGAACATTAGCAAGCTGATTCAAAATATTTATGGAAATTCAAAAAACACAGAAGAGTTAAAATCATTTTGAAAAAAGAGTAATGTTAGAGGACTCATACTATCTGATTTAAATACTTACTATAAAACTGAAACCACTAATCATGGCAAAAGTCTGGACATACAGATCAATGAAACAGAATACAGAATTAAAAAGCTGACTTATAAGTATGGTCAGTTTGTATTTCATAAAAGTGCAAGAGAAACTCAGTGGAGAAAATATTGTCTTGTAAACAAACAGTTCTGGATAAACTGGTTGTTCACACACAATTTTTTAAAAGTACTATTATATTCCTTGCATGCAAATATTTAAAAATTAACTCAAAATGCATTAGTGACAAACATGAAACCTAAAATTATAAACATACTAGAAGACAATCATCATACAATTAAATTAGTCAAAATATTCTTAGATATGACATCAAAAGTAGAATTCATACCATAAAAATTCAGGTTAACTGTACGTCATCATAATTAAGCCCTTTGAAAGATTTCATTAAGAAATAAAAAGACAAGCTAAAACTTGGAGAAAATAGTTGGAAATAAATACGTAAAGTACTTGTTTTCTGTAGATATATAAAATAATCTTTTTAAAATTAATTTTTACTCTTCCGATTTTTTTTCACATTTCCATAAATATTTTGAATCAGCTTCTTAATGTTCACAAAAATTCTGCTGATATATTTATTGGGATAATTTTATTAAACATAAAGGTAAGCCCATATTGCACTGACTCAATACATCAGTTGAAGATATTTAACATCATCCCATCATTTGGTGCCTCAATCCATGAACATGGTTTAATTCTCTATTTATATATTATTTGATTGCATTTTCATCATTGTTTTGTAATTTTTAGCATACATTATTCACATATTTTGTTAGGATCATATATAGGAATATCATGTTTCTTTGGTTCTGTTGTAAATAGGATGTAGATATGTTTCTTTGGTCATATATGTATATATGTGTGTATATATATGTGTGTATATATATATAATTTTAAAACTCAATATATAAACAAATAACAATTATATTTTTAGTAGGCAAAAGATTTGAACATACATTTTACCAAAGAAGGTATACAGATGGCAACAAAGCACATGCAGAGATACTCAACATTATTAGCCATTAGGGAAATGCAAAACGAAACCTCAGTGAGATACCAATATCATTCCATTTACATAAATTAAAGTAAATAAGATAAAATAAATTTATACTGACATAACAACCTAAGTGCCTCTGAAAATTTGGAGCAAATGTGGCTCTTCTGTGTTTCTGGTTGGAATAAAAAATGATACAGCTGCTTTGGACAGAAGCATACAGCATCTTTTTAAAAGTAAACATTAAATTAAACACATGATCTAGCAATACTACTCCTAATTTTTTATCCAACAGAAATGAAGACAGAAAAATCTGAACACAAATGTTTATAGCTCCTTTATAATACCAAAAACTTTAAAAATCTAAACGTCCTTCTACTTTTAAATAGGTAAACTATGGTATAGTCATAAAAAGGAATACTACTCAACAGTGAAGAGGGATAAAATATTGCTCAGAACAAGGTGGATGAATCTCAGATGCTTTATGCTAAGTAAAAGTAGCCAATCTTATAAGAGTACACACTGTGTGATTCTATATTTATAAAACATACTGGAAAAGGCAAAATTATAGGAGCAGGAAACAGACCAGTTGTTGTCAGAGGTTTGAGGTAGAAAGTGGATTGATCACAAAGGTGCAGCACAGGGAATTTTTTGAGTGCTAGAACCATTCTCTTTCTTGATAGTGGCAGTGAAAACTGTATGCAATTGTCAAAACTCAAATAACTGTGCACTAAAAAGACAAAACTTTACTATATAAACCTAAGCCTATTCTTTCTTTAATTTAATAATTTAAAACAGAGTCCATTTCTTTTTCCCAGAGGTCCTATTTGCTTTCAAGTCAGTTTTAAAAAATATTTTTCTAAGAATGTATATATTTTTATACTTTTATACTTTTAATTTTGTTTCATCTGATGTCTTTTTCATCTTCTGTCCTTAATATTATTTAAAGCGTGCCTCACACATTAAGCATTTTTTCATTGTTTTAGGCTTTGCAATGTATTATAATAATGGATTTAGAAATTTTAACCATTCTTGTAATTCTAGTATAAAATCTAAAAACATTATTAGTTTATGGAAGTTTTACATGAGTATACTCTTGGGTTTACTTTGTTAATATTACTTGCATAGACCAAATTCATGAGGATTTATACTTATTTTTTCTTCTAAGGGTTTTATAATTTTAGCTCTTCCACTTAGATCTTTAATCAATTTGAGTGAGTGTGTATATATATATATATGTATATATATATACATATATATGAGTTAATTGTTCAATTTTATTCTTTTGCATATAGCTATCCAGTTATCCCAGCATAATTTGTTGAAACAACTGCTCATTTCTCATTGGATGACCTTGGCATCTTTATTAATAGTTTCCCTTCTTTCACTCGTGACTTTTTAAGTCTTCTCTCTTTTTTGTTTTCTTTTTTTCTTTTTTTTTTTGGTTAGCCTTGCTAATGATTTGCCTTTTTTTGTTGCTGTTCTAAACAGAAACCAACACTGGATTTGCTGAATTTTTGTATTGTTTTAGTATCCTATACTTATTTTTGAACTAATATTCATTACTTTTTTCTACTGCTTGCTTTGGATTTACTTTGCTATTTTTCATATAATATTTTAAGATAGAAGATTAGATTATTAACTTGAAATCCTTTTTTTTTAGTACAGGCATTTACAACTACAAATTTCCATATACACACTGCTTTAGCTACATTATGTATATTTTGATATGTTTTCTCTACATTTGCATTCATCTGAAAGTACTTTTCTTTCTGTTTATCAAACTGGATAATCTCAATTGATCTATCCTAAATTTATTTATTGATTCGTTCTTCTATGTGCTCAAATGTGTTATTGAGCCTCTCTAGTGATCTTTACGTCATGATTATGATAAACTTTAACTTCAGAACTTCTCTTTGGTTCTTTTTTGTATAATTTCAGTCTCTATATTGATATTCTGTATTTGGTGAGACATAATTCTCATACTTTCTTTTAATCATATTTGAAATAACTTATTTAAAATCTTTGTCTAGTACATTGTTCATCTAGGCTTTTTTAGGGACTATTTGTAGTGACTGCTTTATTCTCTCTGTACACACATTTTTTTATTGGTTTTTGTTTTTGTTCTGTTCTGCTTTGCTTGTGTTTTGGTTTTTGTATTAATTTTTTGTTAAAAACTGGAAGCATACAATTAAAAGATATAAATTCTTGAAATTAAATTATCTGACTTTCCCATAGTTTGCTGTTGTTGTTTTTGCTTATTCACTGTCTAATATTAACTAATTCTACAAAGTCTATTCTTTGTTTTGTGTGGCCACTGAAGTCTGCTCAGTTAGATTAGAGGTCAGATAGTGATTGGACAAAGTTTTTCTTCGAAGTCTGGAAACAGTATGTCTCCCAATCTTTGCTAAGAGACTCTGCTGTATGAATGTTGAGGCACACCTTTAACACTAAGCTAGACAATTAACAACTTCATCTTAGCCTTCACTTAATTCTTGTACAGAGCCTCAGATCAACCAGAAGTGGGAGCTTAGACCATCCACATGTCTTTCGTGAATATAAGCATAACCCTGGGCATACAAACAGCCTTATGCACGCATATGACCTTCAAGACTACCAGCAATATGTTAGCGCTGTTCAAAGCCTTCCATAGTCATTTGTTCCCCAGAATTTCTTTCTAAGCATTTTTTTTAAAGTCTATTGTTTCCCCTAATTGTTATCTACCACTTCAGGAAGCTAGAGTGTGCAACAATTGCCTCAGACTATGATTTTTCACATTTTTCACAAATGTTCCTGGGAAAAATCTGCTGGCATTGGGAACTCTCTTTGATTCCTTGCCAGTGAGATCTTTCAGGGAACCAGAAATGTTAGATAAGGACAATTCTTCGTGATGTAGTGTTGAAGGCATTCTAATTTTCTTTTGTCCCTTCACGTGGCTGCACAGTTTGTGGTCATCACCATGGTTGTTGGCTTTTGTTTTTCATGGTTATTACAGACCTTGGAGAAAAACACAGGAATATAATTAGTTAAATGGCTACAAAGCTCACTGTTATTGAGATGTAGTGGGTTTTTTATGTGTATTTTTAATTAATGCTCCATGGATTGCCACAAGTCTTTAGTTAACTAACTGAATTCTGAAAAAGTTGATTCTGCATTTTTTTTGCCCTTGTTTCTATTGCATTAGTGGAGGGGAAGATTTTTGCGGATCTGTACTTTACCATTTTTATTGATGTCACTACCCCTTTATCTTTACTATAGTTATCAGTTTATTTTTCTGTATCTCCTTTTTATTACCTATATAATGGAAATACCAAGAGTTAAATCCTAGGTGGTTATGAGGCTGAATTGAGAACATATGTAGAATTATTTTTTTAACCTCTAATAGACAATGAAACAGAACTCTCTTCACTTCCTATTTTGAGGTTTTATTTTTTAATATTATTTTTTAGTGACAGTATAGACATCAGAAGATAAGTGCATAATTGCTTTCTTATTAAGTAACTGATAAAGAAACCTGAATTAAATTGTGAGTGGTACACGTGCTAATATATTCTGCCATTTTCCTCCAAACCCAGATATAAAAGTCCACATAGATGTTTCTGGAAGAATTGTTCTGAGACTATTTTAGACTCTAGATGATCCTCATCTTTTATTTCTAGGTATCTTTTGTACAGCCAGTCATACATGGTTTGTGGTCCTAATAGCCATAATATAACCTGCTTGATTATGATGCATGCAAGCATCTCAATAGTTGCATATAAATAATTTATGAAAAAACAGAGCCTCCCTCCAACGGAAATTTTTAATTTCCCTTTCAGCCTCTTACATGTCACTGCCCACAGATAATTTTTGTTCTTCCCAGAAACCATATGCATGTTCATCATGTAGCCATGTCCCTGGGTAAATATCAAATATTCAGTATGATGGACAAAGGTTTATATACATATTGATTGCGTCTTCTGTCTCAGTCTATAGCGTATTTAACAGTATATACAGACTTTCAGAACTTTTTTTTGAAGACACATCTTCCAAAGAAAATAATTCCCTGCAGAAAACTGAGGTTTGCTCCCTACACCCCCTCGAAAAGAGAAATAAATTATTGCCAAGGACAAGTTACTTTGGGCTCTTTATTTTTTATTTTCTAGTACTCCTAAGTAGAAACAAGTTTTAAAGCCGACATTTACAGCTTTAACTCTGGGGCATACTAAGATGTCATTCACTTCTCATTTATTCTTTAAGCAATTTCCTCTAATATTTGATTTTAATTTGAAAGGAGAATTGATGCTTTATGACAATGGTACCTAAGTGTGTATGTGTGTGATTGTTTCTGTGTGTTCTATTTATATTTCCCTACGTAATGATTTTCTTAAACAAAACTACACTCCATCTACCACAATAAACAAGCCAAATAAGACAGTCTCCTTAAAATATAGGGGACCATATTGTTACGCGATTTGGCTATTATAAAAGGAAAGGGACCAGCCAGGCATGGTGGCTCACACCTATAATCCCAACCCTTTGGGAGACTGAGGTGGGCAGATTACCTGAGGACAGAAGTTCAAGACCAATCTGGTCAACGTGGTGAAACCCGTCTCTAGTAAAAATACAAAAATTAGCCGGGTATGGTGGTGGGTGCCTGTATTCCCAGCTACTTGGGAGGCTGAGGCAGGAGAATTGCTTGAAGCCAGGACACAGAGGTTGTAGTGAGCCGAGATCGCGCCACTGCATTCCAGCCTGGGCAACAAAGTGAGTCTCCATCAAAAAAAAAGGAAGAAACCATCATTTAATATTTGAAACAAAACGTTGAATTCATTTTGTTTCCAGTGCAAGGGAACAGTGAATTTTACGGAATGATTTCTTTGAAAAAGCAAATTGATCATCTCATACCAGATTATGAGAGTCAGCAGTGCAGAGATTAGAGGACTTCAGATGTGATCGTGTTTCGATATTAACTGGTGTTTACCAGTGGAGATGGTGACTATATTGTGACTATTACTATATGGCTGGTTTTCAATAAAGTGGGTCTGCGTCTAATTGACTAGCTTTCAGATTATAAGTTTATTATCCAGGAGAACTCTAAAATATGATTATCTTACTGTCAGTATTATCAGTACTCTTGAAAATCTTTTGCCTAATTCTGTTCGGTTCTGTTCTCTGCCCTTGAAGGAACCACTGACAAAATATGCCCAGTATTGAGAGAGTAGGTCTGCTCAAAAATGTCTTCACTTGCCACTTACTAGCCTGCCTCAAACATTAAAAAATAATAATAATCCAGGAGAAATGAAGGCCACTGAATTACTATTATTGTCCATTTAGGTCTGTGAATCATTATGTTGGCTTAGCAAGTCAAGCATGCAAAAAGAAAAACAGGACATTTTGCTTTGGGAGAAATTGGCAAAGGTTATTTTTGAACACTTTTTTTGTTAAGATATATTCATATACATAAATAAAGAAAATATTTATGAGAAGGACTAGAATCAGCATCTTGACTATTCTTAGAGCTGCAATGTTATATAGTGTTTTCCAATAAAGACAGTTATTACCAAAGTAGGAAGTCACCAACTTTAAAATGTTTGTATATTTTAAGAATTCATTTTTACAAATACTTGTTTTTTAAGTTTTAGCTCATTGTTCCATAAAAATCATGGGTGGATTAGTCTTTGGAATTGCAGACAACAGCCAAAAACCTTATTTAAACTCCAGCGTACTTGAGGTGCTATAGCAATAACATTATTTCAGTTATCGTTAACCACTATTTGAAAATGGTTTCTGTTTGAAACAGCATTTTGAGTTACATATCAAGAAGCCTTCAGAAGCACTGCACAATACTTAGAATTTAATAACCATGAAAAGCACTCCACATCAAAATTTGTGTGATACAGCTAAAGTAGTATTTGGAAAAATGTAAAGTCCTCAATGCAATTGTCAGAAAACAAGAATGAGTGAAAACAAATGAATGTCCACCACCACATGCAGTTGGAAGGAGCATCAACAATGTGTAACTCTCCTTTTTTTTTTGTAATAATCAGAGAAGTTGGGAAGGGGTTCCAATGAGGGAAGCAGTCAGTTATAACAAAGCCTAAAATTTCTTTTTAATGTGTCTATCCCAGTGGACCCCAAACTTACTGGAAAATAGAGCGTTCTTTACTCTACCCTGAAATACTGGATGTGTTGAATTAGGCTGGGTCTGTGATACTCCATTTTAGCAAGCAACCTAGATGATTGGGACACAAACAATAAGAAATGTTGTGTGTAATTATGTGACCATGAATATCTATTGGCTGATTATGTATATGATGCTCTAAGCTGAGAAAAAAAAAAAAAGGAAATTGGGCTAGTTGGCAAGCTTTCTTATCACAAAATAACATACACATTTTACTTTTGTCCTAAATTCAACAAATGTTAGGTAGACACTACTTATTGTTTAGTTTGTTATGCCTGAATTTTTGGCTTCCCAGGACTCACATAAAACAGATTTAGTAGATTTTTTAGAATTAGCATGCCATTTTGAATAATATCTTGGTGACCAGGTGACAAATAGAAATGGTATTAAGATATCAGACATTTTTATCACCCCACCACTTTCCAACAACGTTAACAAAAGGGAATAGCAAAGATCAATTCTGACCCCGGTTTTGTATCTAAATTTTATCCAAATTTATATCTATTGACTCACCAAGTAATATTCCTCAGTATAAGAGGTGCAATCATTTTGAATTTTTATATCAGAAGTAATGTTAACAGAGAGAATGAACATTGAGCATGTCGCCAACAAATTAGAATGCAAAGTGAATTTTCTGTTCTGAATGTATAAAAACCTGTCAGACCTTTTGTTTGAGGAAAAAAATCAAGTTGTTGGAAAGCTTTAATTTTGTCTGTAAAGCCTGGAAAACAACTAGTTGGACTGAATTCTAAAGGGCTTTTATTCTTTTATATATGAACAATTATCATCAGCAGTTAAACAAATTATGCTTAATAAAATATTATACAATAAGACTCAACTTTGAAGCTAACATAATGTAATTAAATATTATATTGAAATTATTAATAGCTTATGAATTATTTTGAAACCACGAATCCTGTTTTTGTTGTTGTTTCTTTTTTAACTCATTTCTGTAAGAAACTTCCAAACAGTTAACTTAAATGCTGTTTCCTGGAAGTTAAATGATGTCTTCCTTACGGTTTCGTTTCTGTTTAAAAACTTACAGGGCAATACACTTTAGTGATTCCATTTGAAGGTGTATACTAGGAGATTCTGAATTCTAGCTAATACTTATTGAAGTTGGGGAAAAATTTCTTTTTTAAAAATTATATCTGATTAATTGAACATTTTACTTTGGGGCATGAATACCAAAGAAAGAATGTCTTGGACCACTTTTCTGTCTTGGAAAGATAGTTATAGAGAATTGACTAACTCCAGGATATTCCAGAGTATGCACAGATTGACACAGGCTCTCAGCCTCACCATATGGATCCCTACCACTTACCCAACCATCAGCCACCTACCCAGGCTTTTGTTTATCAGGCTTAGACTCCTCTGTTTTCTAAATACTGAGAATTAATTTTATTTCTTACCAGGAAGATTGCACAGTTTTGATGAAATAATGTTGACTCTTGGAAATGAATTTTTGAAACCCTTGGTACACCTCCCGCAAGCAATTATAGCCAGAATTTCATCAGCAGAACTCTCAGATCCCGTTAGCAGTAAATGATCTTTTGTGTAGTTATTTCTCTGGTCGAAGATAATTTGATTATAGTGACTAGAATCCAGCTTAATTGTGTTTACCAATCTGTTTGCTGCAACTGATAAACCAAAGAATATAATGCTGACAGAAATATATCAGCACAAGTTAAAAGAAGCCAAGGTACCATACTCCCAGTCTTAGCTGTTTTCCTTTCCTCTTAATAGAAGAGGAAAATGCACTAATACAGAGTAAGCCTCAGTTGATCTCTGAACATGTTACAGAGCTTTAGTTCACCACACATCATGCACATCGTATCGGATCACATTCATTGCCACTTCTTGAGGTGGATTAGTATTTACACATGAATTAGCAATTAGAATTGGAAGGAGAGGAACTGAGCCTGAGACCAGCTTTCTGAGGACTGCTAATAGATAAGCTTTCCTACAGCTTTCTTAGTCATCCAGAAACATTGAGCAAGCATAGCATCTGAGGCTCCCCTCCTCTCCAATTAAAGTTTTGGCCCTTTGAAATCTGACTCATTAAGAAAAAATGGCTCAAATTGTCCTGATGCATTTTACATTGGTTATTGTATCGTAACCTGACACAACTGCTGCCAGCCATAGGGAAAAATGCAAGTCTAAGAAGTTAAGGAGACATTAGTTGATCTGTAATTAATGTCTAAAAATAAATAAGTAAAAATGGAATTCAATAAATGTTCTTACTATGGGGAAAACGGTAATAATTCAACATACTACCAAACATGAAAAACACTATCCAGATATAAGCTTTAAAATATTTATTCCTCCATATTTGGAATGGAAGAAGAGCCTAAAATTAAGATTTCAGATTATATTTGAGGCAGTAGAAATTTATGTAGTTATACAGCAACATTTGTTTTATTTCTTTTTCTTTCCTTCTTTCTTTCTTTCTTTCTTTCTTTCTTTTTCTTTCTTTCCTTTTCTTTTTTTCTTTTCTTTTTTTTTTTTTTGATGGAGTCTGGCTCTGTTGCCCATGCTGCAGTGCAGTGGTGCAATCTGGGCTCACTGCAACCTCCGCCTCCTGAGTTCAAGTGATTCTCCTGCCTCAGCCTCCCTAGTAGCTGGGATTACAGATGCCTGCCACCACACCCAGCTTATTTTTAGTAGAGATGGGGTTTCACCATGTTGGCCAGGCTGGTCTCGAACTCCTGACTTCAGGTGATCCACCCGTCTCAGCCTCCCAAAGTGCTGAGATTACATAAGTTTTTTTTTTTTTTTTTTTAGCCTTTTTACCCAAAACCTGGCACCTGGTTCCAAAGCAGTAATCTTCTCAAAAAAATTTTCTAGGCTCACAGATCTGGGTGTAAAATGTGGTTCTACTAATTTTTTGTCATATGGCTTGGGCCAAATGTCGTGTGGGTTTTTAATCATTCACGCACAGGTGTCTATCTTCCTCATATTTTTCATGGCAAGTTAAGCAATATTATGTACCTAATATATTTCCTGGCCCGATTAGACATCATACTGAATTTGTAGGTGTTTAGCATCATGCCTAACACATACAAGATACCCATACACATTAATTTTTCAATCTTCCTCTGTCCTCCCTTCCTTCTTCCAATTTAACATCCAAAAGTAAGTCAAAAATTGTTCTATAAACTTGGTTTAGTTTATTTATGGCATTAGTAAATGGAAAATCTTTCATTTTCACTAATAGTTAATTCTCATCGTTCTCCCAAATATTATCTATTCATAGTTGCTGAACGGGTTACTAATCTCTATTTATTGTCATGTAAACAAATATTGATTGTCACAACATATGTTAAAATAAAGTTTTTCACTCAGAGATGTAAGTACAGTCGTATATTCAGAGGGAGTTTATATTTTCCTGACTCTTAAGATTATCAGATGACTCGTACATCTAGCTAGAGGTGGGCAGCAACCATGATATTATTTTTTTAAAAAGTCTTGTTTAAGAGATTAATACATAATATGAGGATTTATAAACAGCATTTTTTATACCTTGATAAAAATGTATTTACGGTAACACTGGCATGAATGCTATGGTACCTATCATGAGAATATGATCAGTAATTACATGGTCATATGGGATAAGACCCTGTGCTAGATTCTCACAGCCACCTATGAGTCGGGCATTGCATCAATTTTAAGATGAAAAAACATTTCTGTAAATTTAGCGTATTGATATCACAACTGAAGTAGGTAGAGGAGTTCAGGGATAAAAGTCAAGTTTGTCTAATTCCATAGGCTATACCCTTTCGACTGAATCATACTGCCTTCTACTGGTAGAAGAATATCGCTTTACTTAAATCTTAACGGAAGGGGGCTGTGTTCTGCTACCATTGTATTCCTGCAGCCTAGCATAGTTCCAGACATACATGAAATATCTCCACTATTTTTTGTGTTTCAATGGCTAACTAAATGAATGCACCATTTCATCTCTTGCATTTTGCATGAGGTCATAAGGTCTTGTATGTCTTAAATGATCAATAACTGTGCTCTGAAATTTGAATTATAATAAAAATAAGCTATCAATTCAGAACATCAATTGTTAGTGTATGTGTAGAAGTCTTATAACAGTACACAAGGAAAAGACAACTGGTCAGATTCTGGTCCAGTTTTCTGCCCATTGCAGACATGTTCCTCCCTGCCATGTGTCAGATGGAAGTTTCCAGGAAAACCTGGGAAGTACCAGGACAGGGATTATACTGCCTTCTGGAGCAGAAGTTCATGGTTTCTTTCTATTTGGACTATCTCTTTGGCATATATTTCAATAATTAATAATTATAAGGGCTACTCCAAACTTGCAAAACAGTCTTTTTTTTCCTACTGAGAATTGTATGCAAAGATTCTGTTTATATTCATTTTTTCCATTTATCATGTATTTTATTATTACATACCAATAAAATCTTAAGGGCAGCTCGTACTGAAACACTTTTCTCTTTTTGACTGGCTAAACATCTTTAAATTTTTAATAATGTGATGTTTACTAAAAGTGTGCCAATGGGCCTAAATAGATTCGAGTAAAATTGATCTGTAGACAACTGCTAACTTAAAAGCACAGCAAACATTTCCATTACCCACCCTTCTCAGTTTTGAAAGTTTCTAAATCATCACAGAGTGGATTTGAGAACAGCAAGAATATATTATTTTTAAAAATGTATTCATTTCACGGAAAATTCACAAGACATCTAGCATCTTTATTTACATGTTTTAAACTTCAACATTTAATTTTAACTTTCACTGAGTTCTGTTTATGTTACAGAAACTACTTAGTGATAAAAATTTAGGGAAATATAAAATAAGGTTTCTGCTTTCAAAGATCTCAGTCTGTTTTGACAAATGCGTATAAGTATATTACAAAAGCATCTGAAAAAGGTTATAATAGTGAGTGCTATACGAAGACTGAGTTATTCACCCTGGCTATAGGTAATCTTGGAATATTTAATAATAACATTATCAGCATTATGATTTTTAGATATTTAATTAACTGTTTTATGCTCCTTCATTTTTCATTTTGTTTCATTTGTCATCTTTTTCCCATCATGTATTTTCTCCTGTCTTTTCAAGCTCTTTTTCCTCTAATTCTACTACATTACTTATCCTTTTTAAGATTAAGAAAATGATAATAGTTATAGTACATACAGCAAAGTGATGAGAAAAGAACTAGAATGTAAGAATTTGCTACGTATCAGACATGGTGCTAATTCCTTTACATGCATTTCTCATTTCAGTCTCAGAATTAGAGATGATTACTGTCTACATCGTTCAGATGAGGAGACAGGCACAGATTGCCAAATGTCACATGTCAGACTATGCCTTGCACAGTCCTAGGCAATGTCAAGGCTAAGATGTGCAATAATGTGACCCTGGCCACTCTTCCATTCTCCCTCCCAAGGCAGATATGATCATCAACCACAATATATAAAACTGAGTGAAGTGTTTTGGCGCAGTCTATGAGACAAAGTTTGCCCAGATGCAGATGCTGGCTCCAACGCTTACAAAGTGTGGGCCATAGGCATTACCAGGTTAGGCAATTTGCCCTAGGTTCCACATCTGAAAAATGAAGAGGAGTAATAACAACTACTCCGGAGGCTGGTTAAGACGATTAAATTAAAGGGTTTAATATGTGTAAAACAATTACAGTGTCTGTCACACCATGAACACTTTAGAGTGGTGTGCTAGTAAATGTTTAACAACTGGCTCTGGGAGAGTAAGAAGGGGAAGGTCTTTAATTTGGAGTATTTGCTGATTTTTGTTGTGGAAATACTTCTGCCATAGACGGTTTCCAGCTTCCATGCAGCATCACCAAAAATGGTGTTGGAAAGAATTGCACAGTAATATTTGGAACACAGGTTTTTACTATATAGATACGATAGACATTTGAGAGCACAGCTATTATTAAAATGTGATAAAAGAATTAAAAATAAATTTGGCCAGGCGCGGTGGCTCACGCCTGTAATCCTAGCACTTTGGGAGGCTGAGGCGGGCGGATCACGAGGTCAGGAGATCGAGACCATCCTGGCTAACATGGTGAAACCCCGTCTCTACTAAAAATACAAAAAATACTAGCCGGGCATGGTGGCGGTCACCTGTAGTCCCAGCTACTCGGGAGGCTGAGGCAGGAGAATGGTGTGAACCCAGGTGGTGGAGCTTGTAGTGAGCCGAGGTCACCCCACTGCACTCCAGCCTGAGCGACAGAGCGAGACTCCATCTCAAAAAAAAAAAAAAAATTCAAAGAGTTAAAATTAAGCAACACTTCACCTTCTTTGGTATGATTTAATTATATATTTATTTAATCACATGTAATATAAAATAATTGATATTTTATTTACAAAATTGTTTAATAATTTATATTATTCTTTTTTCTTTAATTTATTTAAAAATAATTTATATTTGTTTATTTTAATTGAATTTCATAAAGTTTATTTTTTCTGTGGTGTTGTGTTTAACATTCAGGTCACATAATTCCTAATTATACAACTACTTTCTCTTGCAAGTTTATACAAACAAGCTCCAAGATACCACTGGTACTATAATATATCAAATTTTATTTTAAACAATAGATACATAAACAAATGTTGATATAGGTTTAGCAGGGTTCTCAATAGAGCACAGTCTCTTACCAATGGATCAAAATTTTCAAAGCAGATGAAGACATGATTTTCCAATCCTGGTTTATGGAGTTATTGATGACTCATGTAAGTTATTTAACTTAAAATAATTAGCCCTATGAGAGAGATTAAAACATAGTAACAGAAATTAGGTAAATATCACCGAGCTAGTCAGAGATTATATTTGAACTGATATCCCTTACATCAAAGAGTATGATTGGGATTTTTTTTTAACTATTCCAACCTACCTCAAGAAATAAGAACAAGGACAGAAATATATGCTTAGATGCAGGAGCTATTTTATAAAACCCAAAGTTAGTGCTGCAGTCTGACACAGCTAGATAGGAAATAAGCTGTTACCTTTAAAAAATCTGGGCAGCCACAAGCACAATCTAAACTATTTAGTGATTTTAAAATAAAGGTAATTTGGTTGCTCCATTAATTTGCAGCAGAAATACCAAACTATTTTGAAAAGCTGAACAATTAGAGGAGGGGTGAAAGCTGATAGTCAAGCTACAGTCTCTCCCAAAAATTAATATAATTTTTAAAAAGGAAACAACTTTATATTTCCTTAACTTATTGCATTCCTTTTCTTATCTACAAAGTTTCAGACTTAAATAAATTAGTATTGCTCAAAGTTCAGTAAAATAAGCTAAATAAGTTTATTCAACATCTTTGTAAAATATCTAATATGGTTTGTCTGTGTCCCCACCCAAATCTCATCTTTAGCTTTAGCTCCCGTAATCCCCACCTGTTATGAGAGAATCCTTTGGGAGCTAACTGAATCATGGGGGTGGGTTTTTCCTATGCTGTTTTCATGATAGTGAACAAGACTCATGAGATCTGATGGGCAGTTCCCCTGCACATGCTCTCTTGCCTGCCACCATGGAAGATGTGCCTTTGCTCCTGCTTCGCCTTCCACCTTGATTGTGAGACCTCCTCAGCCACATGGAACTGTGAGTCTATTAAACCTATTTTTCTTTATAAATTATCCAGTCTTGAGCATATCTTTATTAGCAGCTTGAGAATAGACTGATACAATAACCTTTTTTGTCCATCCCCATAGAGTCACAAGTCAGGTTGCCAGAGAGGCTAGCTCCAAAATGAGATTTGGTATTCAGGATGTTATTAAGGCATTAAAGTTGGAATCAACACCAGTGGAAGGGAGGAGATGGGAGTGGGAGTGGGCAGAGGGAGAAGTCAAGCTCTGATGCACCCAGATTAGCAGCTGGATCCATCCCCAAAGCAAGCTCAAGAGCTAGAATGGCCCTTCAGAGCTGCCTCAGATTGGACCAAGATAGTCAACTCGTTGTACAAGCTCATTGATCTGTTATGGAATGCAGGACCTGATCAAGCTGATTCTCTGCAGCAAAAGCAATCTGTAAGGGAGTGATAGTGTAAGATGCTGGCTTATAAAACCCCACAACAGGGGCCCAGGTTCTTCAGCGAAGGGTATCTGGGTGGCACATCACAGTGTCCACCACACAGCATCCCCTGTCATCATAGTTAAAAAACTTTACATTGGCCTTTGGGAGACCCTTTAACCTAACTGTACCTTTCGTGGCCTAACTTGTTTTCCACTCTTCCTCCAACAGCGTCCATTCCCCATCCTGCTGTTTGTTTTGTTGTCTCCCTGTTTCCCTAGTCTTTTTTCTTCTTTCTGGTCTTCCCTCATCTCGTCTGAGCAAATATTAATCTAAAGATGTGTACCTGATTTGTCTGGTTCACTGTGATTTCTAAAACATTAGTGTAGAATTGCAGTCTATATTTTCAAGGATAGTCTTTATTGCAAGTTTTTGCACTTTTGTGAAAAGATAATTCATTAAATATATAGCAATGACATCTAATTAGCCTTTTCTTATAAAAACTTTATACATATATAAATAAATAAACATATATAAATAAAATAAATATATTTATATAAATAAATAAATATGTACATATATTATATATACATAAAATCACAAATGACAGAAACTGCCTTTTTAAGGTGATTTCATTGACTTAGTGATGGTAAAAAAATGGTCATGACACTTCATACAATATTATCAGTAAATATTTAAATATGTATGTACACATATATATATTCAGTATTAATTTTAAGTATACAACTATTGTTGGGTAAGGTTAGATTCTAAGTAATTTTCATGAAAAAAACCCCACAATGTTGTATACCTTCCTTGCATCATAAGCGTCTTCTAGAACAGTACAAGGCACACAGAAAAAATTAAAACAATTTCCTGTTACATTTATCAAGTTTCTATTAGGACTATAAAGTGACACACAACTGAGACCCTGTATGTTCACATGAATGGACTCCCACGCAGTAGAAACTCTAGGATGATTTTCTGATTGTTTTCTTAACAGTCAGTGAACTCAGAAGAGATCACCCACTGGGTCACCTTCTGAGGATTTTAGCAGGAGAGAATATTTCTCAAAGAGAGAGTGTCAAAAGAATTTCATATATATTAGTGGCGATTTTTTTTTTGAGAAGAAATAGACTTGTAGTCCTGTGAATTCTGTAATGACAGCATTTGCTCATACTGCTAGTAGGGGATTAAATGTCACTTTCCCCTGGGAAGTGTCTTTAGTGTATTTCAGTATGCAGCACATCCCCAACTAGGAAGGTTTTCAGGAGGTGACAGTGCTCTGAAATTTGCTCACTCTCTTACACTGCTTTAACACAAACCAAATTCTGACAAAATGTGGAGAAAAGGGAAGAAAAAAGGAAAAGTTTTAACAATTTGTTCAATTCCAGAGTGTAAAGTCTTTACTACCCCCATTATTTTCTTGACAAGCCTGGTATGTGGACAATGCCAGGTACAGTTTTTGGTACATTTTTATCATATCAATCATACCAGGTTTCAAACAGTATGATAAAAACATACCAAAAGATGACTTCTCTTCTAAAAATGGAATATTAAGAAAATGTAAATTAACTAATAATGAAAGAAAATCTCTTTTTGGCATATTTTAACAATAAGAATTCCCTACCTTTTAAAATATTTTGAAATGTGATTGTCCATATTTACTCTATATGAGTACTTTGCTTTAGGAAAACATGTTTACCTTGTCACCAGAGACATTTTTAATATTGCTCATGAGTGTTGAAGTTGAGCAAATATAAAAGATGAATTTCTGAATGGCTGCAATTCTTTTCTAAATGTATATAAAAATTGTTTTGTGCTTATAACATTATAAGTTTCTTTTTGTGTTTTAAAAGTTTCAAATATTTTCTGAAGAAGCCACTGATATGGAATCGTCCACGATAAAAACAAAACAAGATAAAAAGATTAAAATTAAAATAATTCCATAGTCCAATGCTGCAATTTTCAAATGTAATTAAATATGACAAACATGAATCTACATTGCAACACTTTTCTCCTCTCTATAGAACCTTAAATTAGCATCCTTAGGAAAACTTGGTTAAGAATAATACATTTTTGTTTAAATATATTATGCCTAATACATTTTACTTGTCATTTACATTCAAAGGAATTGTTGTGTTGTGGGAGAAATTGTAATTCAGATGATAAATTTTTGGATTTCTTCTTTTTATACCACCTAAATTATGCATAGTTCTGTCAATACAATCCATCACATGATGATATGTAAGAAATAATGTTTCAATATACAGCAAAAAATTATGTGTCTGTTCAATTTGATTATACAAAGAACTGAAGCTCCTTGGGGGAACGTTTTTTAGTATCAGCTCGATAGTTTACCATCTAGTTCTGAATTTGAAATAAGGTTTTATAGAAATTAAGAAATAAATAGTTTTGTAGGGTTTTTAAAATCCTAATTCAGTAGATGGTGACAAAGTTGCTTTAAAATGTATGAACCAAACTTGGAGAAAGTCAGCACCATTAAAATAGAGGAATGATTCATTTTCTCATGGTAAATATATTAAATGCATAAAGAATAAACAAGCTTAATTTGATTACATGTACTACTCTTTGAAGGAGAACCGCAAAGACGTTTTAAGACGTAAATGCATATTTACTTTTTGCTGACTGGATATTAACCACAAGTTAATGTTTTAAAAGATTCATTTGAGTAAAGAAAGTTATGCATATTCAACTTTAGTACTATTTTCCTATTTATGCCAGAGATTTTAAAACCAACAAATTTGGAGAATCCCAAAAGATAATTTGGAAATACATGTGAGTTTTTATTTGTATGAACAAAATATAAGCAACCCAGAATGTTTCAGTTTTTCTTCAACAGATCTGAAACCCAGCGGTCCTGTAATTCCTTTATTGAATGCGCTATTGAGACTGGCATACATTAAGCTCCAGTTGGGTTCTTGTTTACCAATCTACTCTAATTATTTTAAAAGAAAGTATAAAAAGGATGTTAAATAATTTGCAGAAATTCTGGAAGATCCCGAAAGCCGGGCTTAGAAGGCATTAGGTCAGAGGAAAACAATAACACATCACAAGCAAGGAATTCTGGCAAGGAATTAAATTATGAGATTGAACCAAACTTATATAACCTACCCCTAAATAAGTTAGTACATATAATAAACACACTTTTGGTTATGATGAATTTCCTTTGCAAAACATAGAGGGATGGAGCTATATTTATAGAGAAACAGTGAAAGTTTAATTAGACAAAGATTCCAGGTGCAAGTCATGAGTGTTTTTATATCAGACACATTTCTGTATATTGGATTTGTGAAATTAGATATATGATTCTTTATTACAATAAAATTAGCAATAAACATAGTATCTGACAAATCTCATGGAGTTCCAAAATATCCTCCTCTAAAAACTATAATAGCAGTCGTAGTAATTGAAGTTACCATTTACTGACAACTTACTATGTACTGTTTGTTCTTAGTTGATTTATGGGCCAATAATTTGTATTAGGAAAAAATAGAAAGTGAGAAGGGAGGCTTGAGCTTGGAAGATATATCCAGCTTGAAAACATAATATGTTATGTCTGATGGAATGCACAACAGTTCATTTCAAATATTTATAACTTCAGTGTCAAACCAGACCAGGTTTCAAATCCTGACTCTAACATTTATTAGCTATTAAACGAAGTTTACTTATTGGATTGAGCCCCGGTTTTCACAACTAATAATGGAAACAATACCTCCCTTACTGTGATTTTATACAATTTAATATAAACGCTAAAATGAGTTAACACGATGTTAGGAAGGGCCATCATTAGTATTACACTTAAAGAAGGAGCAATGATTAAGCAGACAAAAGTTTCACATTAACCCAATCAGACCTAGACATGCTTCCCTGTAAATCATTATTTGAGTTATGATGATTAAATTAGTATGCATGTCTGGATTCTGATTTTGAAGTATGCTTTCTACCCAGAATAGTTGGGAAAGTCTAACACAAATAAAAGACATATGCTGTATAAACGTATGTCAGGATAGATTGGTATATAGCTAACATTTTGATAAAGGAGGCATAACTGGAAAAGCTGGAGGGTTTAAATTACCTATCGTTTTTCTGAGTTAGAATGATAATTACTGAGGTGGGAAGATTACTGTTACTGTAGAGATAGATGAATATACTGATATTTGGGAGATACTACTTGGTTTTGCTCAAGTCATACAACCAATACACGAAAAAAAACACAATTATTGGCTTGAACTCTAGTTTCTATTATTTCAGCATCCATATTCTTTACTATCAGTGGAGGCATTTTCAAACTGTGTTGGTTGGACTGCTTAAGGATATGCTGTAGGGAGTAAGGTAAGGTCCTGATGAACAATGTGTTGCATGTACATCAAAGTTATGTCCTAGGCTGGGATCCCCTAGAATTGGATTGTGAGACAAGGATGAAAATGAAAATCATTTGTTAATTTATTTACAAGATGTTTCCAGGAGCACTTGTAGGGAAATGGTGAAGTAAGGGAAATGAAGAAAACTACTAGAATGTTTGTAAGCAAGTGGCTTACCACTGTTGACAATGGCCTCATTCCAGCAGGAGAACTCTACAAAACAACATGAAACACACCTCAGAATTCTACCACTCAAGGATTGAAGGGTATCTGCTAGAGCTTCAATGGAGGACTTGTTCTTTATTCATACTGATGAAAATTAAAAGACCTATTTCTAAAAATATGCCTGGAAAACTTACTGAAATAACTATTATTTGCATAGGATATACATGCACTAGATACTTAATGTTGGCCAATTTAATAAGTTAACCAAATTATAATCAATAGAATCTAACCACCAGGCTGTCCTGTTAGTTGGCCATTGCTCTGCTATGTGGAGCTTGTTTCTGATTTCAGGGCTCTAGCCTTTGGCCTCTTTTATGACTCTTCACTCTGTCAACAACTGGCTTTAATTTTTGGCTCTGTCTCATCCTGTCATCCTAATACTTGCTACAACAATATTCTGGGGACATTGGGTGAAATTGAAAGGAATAAACTTGCTGGATTAGGGAGTGAGGTAGAGGACAGACTCCTGAAATCCATGATATTCTATAACAAGAATGTTCTCATACTGTACTGTAACCTCAAGGGAAGCGTGTTAGAGTAATAAGTGGTGTGTGTGTGTGTGTGTGTGTGTGTGAGTGTGTGCGTGTGTGTGATGTCTATAAGCCCTTCTTTTAACATCTTACTCTGCCCCTCCGGCACCAGATTGCCCCATTTTCCCAAATATCATATTCTCAAAGAGTGATAGGCAAAAATTAGGTAATTAATCTTTCAGAAAATAGATAAACTGTGGCATGGCCATAGGGAGGAAGTTGTGGAGACAGGTCGATTTGAGAACAATGCATCTTTCTACCAGTTCTTACCACTTACCTACATTTGAGCATGTGAGCGATTTGGGGTGGGGGGTGTTAGGTGGCAGTTAATTGAAAGCATTCTTGTCAGTGGGATTTTGGTACTAAGGATATTTTAGATCCTTGTACTTCCTAGCTGTTTTTAACTTGGATAAATCATTTAACACCTCTGAATTTATTCATAGTACTTGTTAATAATATCTAGTTTGAACATTTATCCAAAATTTTGGCATCTTTTTTCCAAATATCTTCCCAGTTCCTGTTACTATAATCTGTTACCTGAACTATGCAATAAACATTTGTCATTCTGCCTACTCCCTAGCACCATAGTGGGGAGCTGCCAGAGTAATTAAAAAATATATTAGTGACATCATATAATTCTTCTGCACATCTCAGAACAGAATCAAGACTCCCATCCATAGCCTACAGGGTCCCACCTGTTCTAGTGCAGGGTGGCCATTCTGACCTCATCTCCATAGGCTTGCTTCACAGCCCCAGTCACATTACTTTCCTGATCTTTCCATTAACATGCCAAACACAATCTCATCTCAGAGTGTCTTTAAGCTTTTTTTTTCTTCTTCCTGGAACACTCCTCTCCAGATATCTGTAAGGGGCATACCCTACTTCACTCAGGTCTCTGCTCAAATGTCACCTGATCATAGAGAACTTCAGGACTAACTTATTGAAAAGAGCACCCATCACTTTTTATACGTTTACTATGCTTTATTTTTCTTTATATCATTTACTTATTTTCTAGTGGTTTGTCGAATTTCCTTCCACACAAAAAAATTAAAATGTATGAGTGTGGAACATGTTTCTTGTTTTCTGCTACATTTTGCTTATTGAATGAATAGAATTTATGTGTGTATGTGAGGATTAAACAGAATAATCATGTAAAAATACTACCACGGTGACTATTGCTAAATTTAAATTATACCTGTTATTTTGTCTGCTGGTTTGTTTAAAGCAGGGTTCAGCACTACATTCCATGGGCAATAGCTGGCACCTTCCTTGATTTTATAAAAAATGTCATTGAAATACAACCACACCTATTTTTTAATGTAATGTCTATGACTGCTTTCCTATTACAATGGCAGAATTGAATCATTATGAGGGATTATATAGCCTGCAAAGACTAAAATATTTACTATCTGGCCATCATATAAAAAAACTTGCTTTTTTATCTGGCATGAATGAAATACATAAATGGACTGGCTGAATGAAAAGAGTGAATTAATAAATCTCACACATATATGGATGATGATTATAGCAATTTGTACCATCCCCCATTTGACAATTTGGTATTGGATTCTAAGTGAGCCAACTTCCCAATTTTAACAAAATGTGAGGGGCTACCTCTTGTATACCAAAAAATGAGATGCTTAAACTAGTTGAATGCTGAGGCCCAGAAGCTGAAGATTTGCCAAAGGTCACCCAGCAGGTCAGGTGAAAAACTGAGGCAAGCTTTAAAGTCTCTTCATATTTGACCCATTTCTTTCTCAATTACATGTCTAGGTATCACTGACAAAAATTAAACCACTTCAGCACTTTTCTTAAAAGTTGATTAAAGCCTACTTTGCTGTTATTGTCAAAATGTAGTTGGCAATTCTCTCCTCAATTAGTAAAATGGATATTTTAAAGAGAAGTTTAATTCTTAAATGCTATCTTTGATGAAATAAAAATTGTGCTTTCATAGCTAAGTTCTTGTAAATGAGGATGATATTTTTGTGTCTTCCTGAGATAGTCTACCCACTGGAAAGGATCCCCTGCCCTCTCTCAGGTTAGGCTGATGTTTGAGAAATTTTTGTTCCTCCTAGGCAAAATAATGCAGATGTTTGTTCTTGTCTAGCATGATGAAGAAAAATCAGTGTCACTATATAAGTGAAATATGTTTAATTTAAAAAGGAGCACTTGGAGAGGGATCAGGAAGCTGGCTTCCACTTCTGCATCATCTATAGTAATTTTGAACAGCTATTTTTTAAAAAAAATAAAATCACCATATTCCTTTTTTCATTTTCAATCCCCAGCATCCAACATAGTACCTGATTCATAGTTGATATTCAATAACTACTTTCTATAAGAATACATGAATGAACAAGTAGACAAACAAAGTGTTTATGGTTATTAAGAAAAACATTTAAAAAGGAAAAATGGATGGAATTTTACATACAGAAGTTTGTTTTACATCAGAGCCTTGAAAGAAAGAAAAGCTTATAATTTGCAGAAGTAAAATGAAGTTAACAAATCTAATCTAGGTCAGTTTTTTCTTATTGTTGTGTTTTGTTATGAGGTTTTAATGGCATTTAGGTGAGACTAAAGCCATATATCTTCACTTAATGGAAAAAGGGTCAGAAGATACCTTTGGGAACATTTCCTCCACTATTTAAGCGGTGCTAAAGAAGATATTACATATTACCTAAAACATCCTGTGTAAAATGTATTCAAGTTACCCCATATCTAAAGAGCCATTATTATATCCTCTGAAGTGGTGAATGAGGCCAGAAATATTCTATGGAGTGAGGTGTCCCTCCTCAAATCACTCCCTGCATTCCCTGGCAGGTGCTGGAGGGAGGGAAGGAGGCCCCTGAGTGACTGAGGATGGTGCCAGCAATTAACACAGTGTAGAGGAAGATTACGCTTGTCTAAATCCTTGTGGTTTCCAGTTAGAGGAACCTAACTCAAATTAAATTGAAAGAAATGGGTGTGAAATTATGGAATTTAAAATTACAGACTTGTTCTTGTCATCATACCTGGATAAGCTCTCATGCTCAAATAATCTTTCTGGGAAACTCTCTTCTCTCTTTCATTCAGTCCTACTTGTGTGGTGACTCTATGCTCATGCAGTTCTCTTTATACGGTAGTGCCAGCTTAATACCCTTTGTATTAGTCCATTTTCACACTGCTATAAAGACACTCCATGGGACTGGGCAATTTATATTAAAAAAAGAGGTTTAATTGACTCACAGTTCTGCGTGGCTGAGAAGGCCTCAGGAAACTTACAATCATGGCGAAAGGCAAAGAAGCAAGCAACTTCTTCAAAAGGCGCAGGAGAGAGAGAGAGTGAAGAGGAAACTGCCATTTTTGAAACCATCAGATCTCATAAGAACTCTCTCACTATTGCAAGAAGAGCATGGGGAAACCTGCCTCCATGATCTATCACCCCCAACCAGGTCCTTCCCTGGGAATTACAATTCAAGATGAGATTTTTGGTGGGGACACAGAGCCAAACTATATCACCCTTATAGCTCATTTTATGAAAAACAAAAACAAAAACAAAACAAAAAAAAAAACAGAAAAAGGCAAGACAATCTCTTGCCCAATCATTGTTCCAGATTTGAGTATGTGGCTTAGGTAGAAGTAGGAGGATGTATAACTTCTCTTTGGGAGTAATAATGCAAACTCCTCTTCGGAAACAAACCTTCTTAGGTAATGTAATGGTTCTTCTGGCTATGTAGAATAATTTCTGAAGAACAATTGAAGTAAAATACATAAATGTTAATGGTTTCCTTAATGAAGGCAACTTGCTCCAGGACTCTTTTCTGGTTTAAGTCATGTGCCAGTCTCAGACCACTCACTGCATCTAGGGTGATGAAGCCATCTAACCTGCCAGGTCATAAGCAAGGTGGCAGGGCCTCATCTCTCATAGCCCCCAAACTTACATGGAGTGAGATATGAAGAATTACCAGAAGGAGGGAATGTTAGACAGTTATAGAACAACAAAAGTACACTCCCACACTGAGGTAACTTAAGATTTATCAAGTTTAATGGGAAAGTATAGAAAAGAACTTACAAAGTAGATTTTTTAAAATAATAAATAAAAATTGAGAAGTCTGACTCCTCTAACTGTACAAAATCTCCATAATGCATTATAGAACTCTTCATGATCTTGACATGTATTTATATTGCCTTATTTGTCTTAATTTCATCTTTGTGCAAAGGTAGAGTATGTCTTATTAAAGCAAAGCGTATATAAACTTTAGAGATATATTTTATTCCAAATATTTAGTATTGTCATTAAATGGACTGAGGATAGTCAGATAGTGAGGCAACCCAGCCTCTATTCTTAGTTCTCTAAGTTGTGTGTGTGTGTGTGTTTTGATTTTATTATCTCCTTATCTTCTTATTGTAGAGGTCAATTATATAATTGCAAAGCCACTATTATGCAGTCAGAAAGCTCACATGGAAGGGAAGAATCCAGTATTTGTTCTATACCTATGGTATTCTGATATATGTTTTGCCCTTTTATATAATTAATTTGACCAAAATATAGTACACTCTTATTTTATGCCAACACTCAAGACAAACAGTCAAAGGTACAAGCCAGACCTCTTCTCAAATAGGATATAAGTATTTTGGGAATCACTCTGAAGAAAAAATAATCAGGGCAATAAACTAGGGAAATGATGATGGGACAGAAATCACTAACTCATGTTGTAGGTCAGATGGGGCATCTGAAGAGGTAATCTGAAATGTGAATCATAAAAAGATCTCATACCTAGATCTCCAGAAAGCGGATTCCAGGCAGTTGGAATCCAAGGTGCTAGAAAGAAGCAAATGATGTGTGAGTCTTTCACAAAGGACAATGTGGCCGAATCATGGTGAAATTTGGGGTAAAGAAGATGACAAGAGAAGTTAAGTTGAGGGCCAGTGATGTATCTTGTAAGTAATGCTAAGGGGTTTTCAGTCTGTGGAACAATTAGAGGGCTGAAACATGGAGAAATATACATATATATATATATATGCACACACAACACAACACACATACATACACATACACACAAATGTGGAGAAATTTTATATATATACACACATATATATTTTAATATATATTATAACATCATACATTTTAATATCACAAGGACCTTAAGTTTCAAATATTATTATGGCCATTTTATGGATGTGAAAAAATGAAGCTCAGAAGTTCTTGCAGTGACAATTCACTGCCTAGAACAGAATTCAAGATAAGATCCATATGAATAACATTCCCCTTTCCTCTGGTCTACTGTCTCTCACTATAGCCGCTAACTCAGTTCTTTCCTAGAAAGCTAGAACCATGTGATCTGAACAGGGAAACACACATTGGAGAAGAAAATGAGCATATCCATGGGAGATTAAAATATATATATATATATATATATATATATATATATCCCCAATCTTCATTTACACACATTTTTTAATTCCTTCTTTTTTTGTTATAATGTTCTTTAAGTCTTTTCAAGCTTGGATATGAAGTTCTTTTATCTTTTTATTTTATTGTTTTTTGAAAACTGAGGTAATTTTAAACATTTTTTGTATTAAACTGAACAATCTGAGTGAAATTCAATAGGCATGAGAAAGATTATCCTATAACCAAGGATCAAGAATTAAAAGTATGATTGAGGTTTTTGTCATATTTTTTAATTATTAGATAGTTGAGCAATAATTTTCAAATGTTGCCTCTTTAGTCCTTGTTCTTAAAGCAGTGTTATCTATAATTAAGGAGACTGGCCTGAATTACTATTTTTACACCTTTTGCTAACATTGCTCAGGAATAAGTAGAATAAATGTGGTATGATTTTTTTCCCAATTGCTTCCTTTTCTGTTATTTTGAAATTGCTTTAATTTTTTATCATCACACTGCATCAGAGGTGGATTAATTCTGTCTTTTTATCCTTGTCAGTCACACCATATCCAAGATTGCTGATTTCCGTTTTGTGTCCCAGGGGAGGTGGGGGGAGCAGGTAAGCAAAGGATTGCAGTTCTGCTTTTACCAAACACACACACACACACACACACACACACACACACACACATACACACACAGATTTTACATGAAATGGAAGGGGTCTTGTGGATCTGACAGGCTAGGTTATTAGTCCTGACATGTTTAGCATATTTGCAGATAACACGCATAATGCCATCCTGTAAGGTGATCACATTTTCAGAAGACCAGGAAATGAGAGAAATAACTAAGCTGAATAATAGAAATAGTATTCAAATGCTTCATTCTAACTTGCAATGATGTGTCACATCCATCTGAATTCCATTTACATTTTAACTATTTCAGGAAGGGCAAAGAAGTCCAGAAAAATAAAAGCACATATAAGGGAGATATTGCTTATGAGGTGAACATTTGAAAAAGGAGAGTTGGATACATGTCAGTGATTTGGTGTGACCACTAGGGAAATCGAAATGGTCTCAGGAGCCTTTCTTTAGATACGTGGCTCTAATTGGGATTGGGGGGCACACCTGGCATACTGTGTTTAGCTCCAGGAGTCATTCTTCAGAGATAACTGGATGAGGTGGAAACATTGACAAAGAAAGGACATGGAATTGAGAAGGAACTCAATAATCACATTAACTTTCCATGAGTTTTAGATTTTTTTACAGAGGGAGCTGAACAATCAGATTGCCTGAGTTGAATTCCCAGATCAATTTTTGGAGATTTTGGTTTAGTGACCAGATCAGCATATGTAACTATCCTCGAGCTTCAGAAAACCTACATGCTTAATTTTTCTCATCTATAAAATGGAAATGTCACATTTCCCAAAGGGTAGCTTTTGGATGAAACAGAAAATACATATAATACAATCACCATATTACCTAACATATTTGATACAGTCAGTGAAGATTACTCCCATTTCTTTTTCTTTTCATTGTAAGTGTTAAAGTGTTAATTATAGAAGGAAGTTAGGAACAGTGACTCGCAAATATAGCCATCGGAAAGATGGTTAGGTACAATATGAACACGATAACAAAAAATCAGCCCATGCAATTGCCCTCAGAAGTTAAGGGCAGCCCCAGTAGTGTCACCCTTTAATCTTCTGTGCCATACTCATATCATTTTTCATGTATCTTTTGTCATTAAAAATGATGGGATGCATTTTGTAGACAAGGGAAACAGTAAAGCAAGTTATTTTGAAATGACATCATAGCAGTAGTGTTAAGAAATCATTTGGCTGGGGATGGTGAGAGAAACATGGGTTATGAAGGTGATCATTAACATAATTTCATGTCTATATTATTACAATATTCAAAGTAGTGGTAATAGAGATGAATGTGACAGCTTTGAGATTCCATTGATGGTGTTTGGATTATTTCACTATAGCATTCTAAAAGTGATCTTTAGCTCACCTCAAACAGGAAAAGAACACATAATTCATGTTTAAGTATTTCAGCAATTTAACTCTTAAAAACTGTAACTTAGTCATATTCAAAGGTAAAAATTATATACAATAATATATAAAATAATATATATGTATATATTATACATAATTTATAATATAGATAAATCATATATATATATTAGAATCTGTTTCTGACTTGCCAGGCTCCACTGGGGTTACTTACTCCCCTTTTTTCAGATATTCTGTGATCTTATTACTACATCTACCCCAGAAGCTATATGAATTTAAGCAATTGAATGGGAAAAAGGACCATAATCTTTTGAAGTCCCAGTTATGTGTATGGTTCAGTGCTCGATGCTTTAGAGATCTAGTGCTGAGGACTCAGACCTCTAGTATGTTATTAACACTTACTCAAGGATTCCCCCAGTGAGTGGAGTGAAGATTTAAACCCAGATCTGTCTGATTCCAAAGTCCATGGTCTTCCTTTCACAACATGGTTCAGTCTATCCCTCATTAAATTTTGCAATTTTAGACTTTTGTCACACATTGTGTAGTAACACACTTTTCCTGGGAGAAACAAATTCATAATGTAATTGAATAGCAAAGGGGCATGTGCTTCAGAGCGGTACTACAGCCCTCCCCTAACTGGGGGCTGTACATGTGCATGTGTGTGCTTATGAATGTGTGTGAGTGTATGTGTGTGGTTATGTGTGTGAGTCTCCAGTGTCCAGTGTGTTGTGAATATAATGGAATTGGAAAGCTCTGTGAAATTCTTGAAATTATATCACCAAAGAATCCGCCTCTCACAAGGGCAGCATCAGAGAAATACCTACAGAGAATAAAAATTAACACTCTCTAAAATAACCTAATTAATACACAAACATATTTTACTAGCAAAAAAATAGGATTTTCATCTTAATCCCTTATTAGAACACAATCATTCAGCATAGTTTCAAGCCAAGCTAGAAATTTAAAGAAAAAAAGAAAATATTCATGGTTCATTGAAACACCTTCAGATGTTTAACCTTTCTAAAAGTTACTTCTAATGTTCACCACCCAGCAACTGCAGCTGAATGATAAGGAACTAAGGTAGAGACTCGGGAAAAGGAGATTATCAAATATAAATGGTTAATTTGACTACTTTCCTTCAGCTCAGTGGGTAACATGGATTTGAGTTTACAGACTTATACCTAATGCCAAAAAAACACTCTTTAGGGGAGGCAGGATGCAGTAGCTTCAAATTAGCCTTTTCTTGGGAATGTATTGTTAAATTTAAAGATAGTTATTTAAAATTAAGGCAACTTAAGTTAGAAACATCCTGATTTCCTAAATGCTGACTCCACTTTTTGATGGGATTCAGAGGTCACTGTCTCCTTGGTCTCAGATATCATGGTACCAGTGAATGCCAGCCCCTCCACCACACTGTGCTGGCTGCCTGATGGTTTCCATGTTGCTGTTTCTCATAGCTTTAAATACGGTGTTCTCCGTACCACATACGTTGCAACTGATTTTGAGGCATTTTAATAAAGATCCAATCTTTCCATGTCTCTATTTTAGGACCTGAGACTTCACTTTATTTAGCAGAGAAGGCTTTAAGTTTTTTCAGGAAAAGGTCAATCTTTCTGGTTGTCTTACTTGCAGAAACTAGGAGTACTGTCTGTGCTGTTGGGTGGGCTTTGAAGTTCATCAGGAAATAGCTAATCCTGCTAGGGGTCTTGCTTGAAGACCCTACACTAGTTGGAGGTAGGTTCCTTTCCCATTTTAAATTCCTTTGTAGTAGAACTGAGGCTGGTGTCTCCACAGGGGAAAAAGCTGTGTCCTCTGCTCATTGGGCTGCGTAGGCCTTTCTCCTTTTCCTCACCCCTAGGGCTCCATAGCAAGCTAAGGGCCAGAATAAGGACATAGTTAGGGTCTACTTGTCCTTCCCAGTCCCATGGTGATGAGAATGGCTTTTATCAGGAGTTTTGTCTTTTTCCTTTCTTTTTTTTTCTCTGGGCTTCAGCATTACATTGGAACATCTTGTGGCTTCATTCTTCTTTTTTTTTTTTATCACTTTTGTTTTGTTTTGTTTTTGAGACAGAGTTTCACTCTGTTTCCCAGGCTTTGCAATCACAGCTCATGGTAGCCTCAACCTCCTGGGCTCTAGTGGCCTTTCCACCTTGGCCTGCTGAGTAGATGGGACTAAAAGCATGTGCCTTCACACCTGTCTAAGTTTCTTAAATTTTTTTTTTTTTATAGGAACAGGGTCTCTCGCTATATGGCCCAGGCCAGTCTTGAACACCTGGGCTCAAGCAATCCTCCTGCCTCAGCCTCCCAAAGTACTAGAATTACAGACATGAGTCACCACACCCAGCCTCATCCTGTTCTTCATGTAAACTTCAGTCTGCAGGGTTGAAGGAAGGAGCCCCACTACTGAACTCCGAGCTTTTTGTGCAGCAGGTTTGCCATTTGTGTCTGCTCTTGAAATCACTGCAAGCATCCTGCTGTCTAGGGAGAGACTGGAAGCTCCTGCTGACATGCTGAAAGTACTCTCTGAGGACAAGGGCATGCTTGCAACACTTGCTACAAACATGTTAAGACCCTCTAAAAATGTGTCAGAAGTGCCTGGAAAGGTCATGCTGGCTCTGCTTCCTCCAGGATCAGGAAGGCTGTTCCTGCCCGTGCTGTCTTTTTCTGGCCTGCCTTCATGTTGGATTCCTTCCTTTCCCAGCATTATCAGAAGAGGCAGTTCTAAACACCTCAGGGACCCTGTAAAGCCTCCTGATGCTGACCTGGCATTGACCTCCTTCTCTATCAAGCTCCTTGGCAGATGGGAAGGGAAAACAAGTGAAGTAGAGAAGATGAGACCAGAAAGATGTGACCAGAGATGACCGCCTCTCTTGTATAGCAGAACAACTCAAGAGCTTATGATTAGAAGAATTTTCAGATCATCAAGTCCAATCTTCCATATGATGCAGGAAAACCCTCTAGAGTACCTCCCAGAATGGCCTTTCTGGTTTTGCTAGAACCAATTCACCAGTAAACATTCTCATAGACTTATATTTTATACAGTTGTGTTAGTATTGTCACAGAATAAATTCCTATAAGTGAGACTGCTGGTCATCGGGAATGCATAATTTACATTTTGATAACAAATAGAAAATTGTGCATGTGCAGACAATCGTGTTGCACTGCCATTAATGTGTACAGAAATTTGTGCATGGCAGTCACGGGGAGGAAGATTATGGCTCTAAGAAAAAAACTTTCTAATAGTTAGAAATGCCCATGACAGATCAGATTGCCTGGGCTAGGGTAGGAAGTATTCCAAAATAGATTGGAGGGTGAGGATGCATATAGGGTATGACAGGAGAAGCTGACATCAAGAAAACTCTGGAATTCAGCCTTGGAGAACAATTGGAAGAAGCACCAGGGGCCTCTCCAACATGGCAAGGCCTCAGAATGGACCCCACACCCTTCCAGATGTGAGACACCTTCCCAATGAACCTAAGAGAACATCAAAAGGTTTTGTAGAAGCAGCTTTTACCTACTCTCCCAAAGTTTCCTGGCTCTATCTTCTAGAGACTCTGCAAAGACTGACTGCTGTGTCAAACACAGTCATGCCCATTGTGGCTGCAGCTGGGATGCATTGGGTGCTGCTAGAATACTCTAAAAAAGAGGTAAATATGGCTTTTCCAATGAACAAAAAGATCTCCTACACACAACCAAAAAGTGAAATGGCAGCCAAGCTTCTGGAAGAGTTACTGCTTTTCAATATCATTGGCAAATATTTTTACCAATTCCAATGAAAACAACCAGTTACCTCTAAGGGGTTACTAAGCTTGTTGTCTCTAGCCTGGATGTCATAGCCATGTTTGGCATATTCTTCACAGTTTGCAGCTAGTCCACTTAGCAATGTGACATTAGGTAGTGCAAGGCTGGGGCTAGACACAATGGGAGAAAATGCCCACAGTCACCTTTTCAACTTGGCTGTGCACATGAGTCATAACCCCTTTGCTAATGTGGCTAAAGTCATTCTCAAACATTTGTGTACATTTGAATATAGCATAATCTCCCTTGCACAGTTGTCACTGCAGTTTCTCCATGGAGGTATTAAACATAGCCACTGCACTGCTGCATTGAGCTGTGCAATACAGTAACAAGGTTGTTGCTCAGGGTTACATTTAATGAAAGCAGCTCCTCATGGCTCCACCAACCCTTCCTTGCTATACCTTCCCATGCTCCCTATATTCCCTGACAGTTGTTGGAGGGAGGGAAGGAGGCCACTGAGCAATTCAGGGTGATGTCAGGCATTTCCAGCCTGAACCCAGATGTGTCCACCAGGGCACAGAGATGTGGGACACACCCAGGAGGAGCCTCTCTCCAAGTTGGATGCCCTGGTTCACCACCACCTCAAAGTGAACCAGCAACTGCAATGCTCCAAAGATGACTCTTTCTCTGGAGCCTACAACTGGGCCTAAACCTGCTGGAGGGCCCCTTTCATTCTCTCCTGTTCATGGTGACTTGTTACCATTACACCCCCCTTTGTTCCTGCTCCCTGCAACCATCCATCTGTGCAGAACAGTGCCTCTGGGAGACCCATCAGAGGCAGGAGTATGGGGTAGTCGGGGTGGCTAAATTGGCCTTTATGAAGTAAAACAACATGCTGGACAGTGGGGATCCTAACCAAACATAATTCAGGGTCATCTTTTACCCCAATTTTCTTTTTGAGGCAGAAATTAAAAGCAGTAATGAGTCAAGTCTTACTACCAATTGATAGAAAAATGATTCCTACTCCCTTTTTTATCTAGTTTAATATCTTCTATTAAAATCATAAATGGTATTATAATTTTCTATCTCCAACAATGAAAATTTGCATAGCAGTGTATGAAAGAGAGATGTATTTTTTATAGGCTATTTCTGAAATTAGAAGAAAGCAAACAGAAACTTCTGTGGAACATTTATCCAACATATTTTAGAGATGGGCAGACTTTAATTGTGGAAATGCAGGCGCCGAGTATATCACATGGATAGAAGCTCAGTATCAAGTGACTTACAGGCTATCAGCTCTGTCAAGTACCTTAAAATTACCCCAGTATAGTGAGTCTTATTTCTCATTTTGCATTATTTGAAAGGTGCAGAAATATCTGCCAGGTGGTGAAAACATTCCGTTTGGTTATTTGTCTTGTTTGCTATTCTGCGAGAGATTTATTTTCTTTCTTCCATGTGAAATATATATAAAATTGCTAAAGGATTTTCAGACCATTAAGTTATTTAATGTTATTTATCCTTAAAGTTTAATGTTAACTAACTCATTTAAATATAGCCACTCTTTTCTAGCAAGCCAACACTTTGTGCTAGAAAATAGAATGATGCTTTTCATTCACTATCAATATATTCCTGTTTACATTCTTTCTCAGTTACTTCTATAAGTTGAATGATTTTGAGCAAATGATTGTCAGTGTAAAAGGACACAGGTCAAGCAGGCACAGCAAAACAGCATATCTGACAGCCTTTTTTGCACTTTCTTCAATATGAGAGCATTACATAGTTATCAGAGCAAGGGAACTGACATCAGACAACCTGTACTCAAGCCCCATTTCTGTCTCTCTTAGTTGTGGGACATTAGGCAGGTTTCTTGACCTCTCATAGCTGTATTATTCCTACCTACAGTGTTGACATAATGCCATCTTACTTCATAGGGATTGACTGAGAATTTAAGTCACTGCAGAGAAAGCTCTCAGTCCAGGGACTGATACACAATAAGTACTCAATAAATGGTAGCTGTTCTTACAAATGAGTCACAAGTATGTCTTTCACATAGCCATCAATCTAAGTAACAAAAAGCTCTAAATAAACAGTTATTTTAATCTGTTTAGAAGGTTAGAAATTCTTATTATTAATACTTGCCCTGTATACATACACATAGATTAAGCATACAGAGGCATTGCTCACAAATCTCATTCTCATGTGGGGCAGAGGTCCTGGGAAAAAAAGCAACTCTAAGGCACAAAACAAGTGTTGCACTGATCTACGTGGGAGGTGATCTATTGCTTTACTCTTAGGATTTCTGGCCACGTATAGCTGAGGAGAGGAGAGAACACAGCATGCATTTTAAAAAAGGCCCACGGGAGGGGTACTGGAAGGAATGGAAACAGTCAGTGAACTGGACATTCAAGAATCAAAGCAGAGAGCAAATTTCCAACTGCGCTTTCAGTTACTTTCTCAGGAGGGAGTCAAGAATTAGAGACAAGAGAATGAGACTGAACTCCTGATGAGCTGTTCTGACCTTCATAGCTTTGTGATGTTGTATTTTTCGTATGCCATATCCTATGAAAAAATTTTTGAATGCCTATGCTGTGGTCTCAATGTTTGTGCCCCCACCCCAAATTCATATGTTGAAACCTAATCACCAACATCATGGAATTTAGAAGGTGGTAGCTTTGGGATGTAATGAGGTCATGGCAGCTCTGTTTTCATGAATGAGATTAACGCTCTTAGAAAAGAGACCTTAGAGAACTAGTTAGCGTCTTCTACCACATGAGAATGCAGTAAGAAGGCATCATCTATAAAGCAGAAAACAGGCCCTCACCAGACACAGAATGTGTTGGTTCCATTCTTATGGACTTTTCAGCTTTCAGAGCTGTGATACCTTAATTTCTATTATTTGCAAGCTATTTAGGCAATGGCATTGTTTTATAGCAGCCCAAATGGACTAAGGCCACCTACTATGTGTTAGATTCAGTGTTTCAAAGTGGGAATAAAGATGAAAAACGTATAATTGTTTCTGCCCTGAAGGTACAAGTGGGGGCTGTGTAGGGATAAACAAATAAATAACTAGTTTATTATATTATGGAAGATAAACTATCTGAGGGTAATAGGCACCACTTTACATAGAAGCACAGTAAAGAGACAGCCTTGAAGTCCTCCAGGGTAGGAGAAAAATTTATAGCAATTTAAAGAGAGAATAGGAATAACTCAGACAGAGATGGGACATGGTGGTCATTTCAGACCAAGGGAACAGTTTGAGCAAAGGCCAAAGGCAAGACTGATCATTCAAAGAATAGTCGGTAGTTCATGTTAGACTAGAATCAAACTATTATTGTTTATTACTTGTAAGTAATAAAACTTACAAGTAAGACTGGAGATAAGCAGAATAGAGATTGTGTAGGATCTTGAAGGCCTTGTTAAGAGCCTTACCTTTATCCTGAGTACCATGACCCATGGAAAGCAGGTGAGGAAGTCAGTGTGAGTGTGCTTTAGAAAATTAACTCTGGCTTCAGTGAGGACAATGGACTGGAGTGATATAAAGGTTAAAGAAGAAAGAGGACTGTTTTAGTGTCTTCAGTAGGTCTTGAAATCTGGTTAAATACTAGCAACAAACGGGGAAAGAATGGTATTCATTGATTCTTGAAAGATGAGAGTGATTATCTCAGTAAATGTGAAATGTGACCGTCTTTTACTTTGACCATAACCCTAGATCTGGAGTTTTGAAAGGAAATTCAGTCCTTCTCTCATTGATTAGTTTATTTAGTCTCCCATTGAACCAACATGTAACGAACATTTTGTGTTGTAGCCTGTGCTAAGGTTGGTAGATATGAAGATAATGCCAAAGACCATGGCTTGAAGGATCTCATTGTATTTCAAGTATTGAAAACATGCATATCATATGACAATGTAGTGTAGTCAAAGCTATAGTAGAGGTGTGCTCAAATATGTCATTCTGCATTATGTTTTCCTCTTTCACAATGCCAGTGAAACTAGAGGCTCCCATTTTATTAATGAAAATAATCTAATCATATACTTTCAAACCCAAAACAGATCATCTATTTCTGACTTTTTAAAACTTAGTTTTGAAGGTTGAGCAGGAAGCTGAAGATCCACGTTGGATGGAGCCAGAGGAGCCTTTCCTCTGTTTCCAGTGACGGCACAGTGAGACCTAGAGTCAAGTCTTAGCTATGTCACCCGCTGCTGAACCAACTTAGAACATATTTATTACCTTTCCTAAAACCTCATTATATGTATTTGCAAGAAAAAGAGTTACAGTCCATGGTCTTAATTATTTGAGAGAAACACACCGTCATGCAAATTTAGACTAGGTAAACAATAAATGCATCACAATTTCTCTGCACATAGGAAAAACCATTGGCAGAGTCTCAGGGCAAAGGTATATTGGGGGCTGGAAATCAGGGTTGAGATAAGAACTGGGAAGAGCTTTAAACTGGAAATGATAGAACTGAGCAAAGAACTAGAACAGCACTGTATATAAGGTAGAATTCAAAGGAAAAAAATGAAGAGATTGTAAATTAGACAAACCAAGTGTGAAAGCTCACAGTACATGCAGCCAATTCTCCAACAAACACAGACCAAAAATCAAACAAACATAAAACAACAAAAAAGAAAGAAGCGTGGCAAAAACTAAGAGAAGAGCCTACTGACAGAGCCTAGGAAGATTTTCATCCCGAGTATTTCCATCTCTTCTCTTTTCTTCTTTTCTTTCCTTTTCTTTCATTTCCTTTTCCCTCCTTTTCTTTTCTCTTCTCTTTTTCCTTTGTTATTCAGCTTTTTACTCTCGCATGTTTTAAAAGTCCCCAGAATTTCTGACACCTTTATAACATATCTCTCTAAAACTGCTTCTTGTTTATGTGTACATGTATCTTGTCACCTCAATAATTTGTGGTTAATTTTGCATGAGACATGAGTCAAGTTAAATAGGCTTTAGCTCTAAGGAAGCAGTAACGAATTACTCTTTAAAAAATTCATTGATATGTTAACAGTATTATAATTTCTGTGCATCAGTGGTACAAAACTACCATTAATTTTCAATGCCTTATTGGATAGAATCTCAATTCATCCTTATGGATGTTTTAGTGGGAAAACATTGCTCCCTCTGTCTGACCTGCTTTAAAAAGGCAGCGGATATAATTATAGTTAAGATGCATGATATTGGGAAGAACTTTTGGAAACAGAACAAAAAGTGTGGAGTCCTATTTTTGCCATTCTATCTTTGCATGAACTTGTGATTTTGCATACCGTGCCTAATATTTCTAAACTTCCAATCCTTTCCTTCTAAGGCAAATGTGGATTAATAGCTGTTAAGATCATAATGAGGATTGAATATATTAATGTTTACAAAATATGAATCATAGTCCCAGACATAAAATAATCGTTCACAAAATGGTAGCTATCATTATTTAATTATCTAGGCTGCTGTTGTTGTTGTTTATTTTTTTCCCAGAAGGCTTATCTGATAAAATGTTTATAGGCTAGAAAAATATTTCAAGAAAAATCTAAACAAAAATATTTCCTTTCCCATAAATCATTTTAAGCGAAAATGTTTTTGAAGTTTTACAAATTGACTTCTGATACTATCTGTAGGATAGTGTCTGTGAATAGAGAAGGAAATAACGACTTTAGGTTTGTGCAGCTCCCTAGTGACATAAATTCAATCACTTACATCCTTGCATGTAGTCTTTCTCCTGCTCATTGCACATACTGGTGGAGCAAGACAGCTATTAAAATCTATTAACCTGATATTCTTCTTTAAGTTGAGAGATGTGTCCAGATGATAGGATAAAATATTTAAGAAAAACGTTTACTAGAGAGTTCAGATGGTCAGTTTTGTCAGGTTCACCCTCACTCACTGGAAAACATTTCTTTTGTTGAAACGTTAAGCAGTGCCTCCAGGAAGGAAATAAATTAATTGCAACTTCCTCAGTGAGTGGCATTTTCTGAGTCTGAAGCTCCTTAGCATGGTTCCTTAGGGTAATGATCACAAAGTCAAGAGATCGAGACCATCCTAGCCAACATGGTGAAACCCCGTCTCTACTAAAAAGACAAAAATTAGCCAGGCTTGGTGGCATGCATCTGTAGTTCCAGCTACTTGGGAGGCTGAGGCAGGAGAATCGCTGGAACCCCAGAGGCGGAGGTTGCAGTGACCTGAGATTGCACCACTGCACTCCAGCCTGGTGACAGAGTGAGACTCCATCTCAAAAACAAAAACAAAAACAAAAACAAAACAGTTACCCAGAGCCAGGGCCCTTCTGTGATTCTCAGGTTGAATTTGAAGACATGGGTATTAAGAAAGGGCTCATTGTTGTACATTGTGCTGTAATACCACTTGGTTAAATTTGTAGATTTTGTCCCTCTCCGTTATCAATCGCCATATTCTTCTCAGCCTTGGCATAAGTTTAATTTTATGATAGACCATAATAAAACAGATTTGTTTGGTATGATCACTGTACTTCAAACTTAATTGAGAATTGCTCTATGATGTCAGGCAATAAAATCGTTGTGATAAATAATAAAGAGCAGAGTGGGAGAGGAACTGAGATAGATAATCAAGGGAATAAAACTATGTTTTCATTTGGAGATTGATGGACCTTGAGGCGCTAAAACATGCATGGAGAGAAATGTTTCCTGGTGATAAAGGCAAAGGAAAATAAAGCCTTATGGTGACTATGGTAAAATAGCAGATTAAGATAAAAAAGAAATAGACCTCCATGAGTACAACGAGGAAATATGGAAGGTTAGCCTATGGAAAATTTGTCCATATTTTCAATTATTATCCTAAACATCCAAGTATGTATTTGGATAAAAATAGTAATTTCTCTACTCATCAATGAAAGAGAAAGAAGGCAAATGTTAATATATACAATGTAAATGGCTTTCACAGATATTATGATAAGCAGAAAATCAGACACATAGTGATACATATCCTTCAATTCCTTTTGTGTGATTTTTAAGAATGGACAAGATTAATTGGTGATGATGCAAGTCCAAATACTAGTTATACTTGGAGGGTAGGAGAGTACCTAGTAATAGAAGGTAAAATGGAGCTTACTGGGACAGTAGAAATTTTTTTAAAAAAACTTTTAGCTTTTCTGTGAACGAGTTATTGTGTCTGTGCATTTATGTATATAGATACATATATTCCTATATTATGTACACTTGAGTTACCCACTTTATATATGTTATACCACATTTTTTAAAGAAGGATAAAATTGTAGATTTATGAAGTCAACTTCTAAATTTTGATATACATTTTCTACTGTGAGTGTTCTCAGGACTGATGTAGTATTTCAATTTGCATCTTACAAAAAGCTTTATGACTATGTAGAATCTTGATGTATGTTGTTGCGTGAGAGATGGGGGGAGAGAAATGTGTTGTTAAAGGGGAGGAACATAAAGTGAGCATCTATTTATTACCAAATGATTAGTATTTACATTCTCAATCATCATAACTATCCTGTAAAGTAAATTATATCTCATTTGTTTTACAGGTGAAGAAGTAAAGGCTTTGGGAGATTAAGTAGGCTACCCAGAATCTGTAAGTTACTCAGAAATTAAAAATCAAAGCCAGAAAGAAATACAAATCTAAATCTAAAACCCACAGTTTCTTGTAATGTTCCTTCTATATAAATGATATTAGCCAAATAATTTAATAATATTATAAGTTTATGCTTGGCGATAGATAATTAAATTTGTGTTCATCAAAAAATGGAAAAACTATAGGATTTTAAAAGTTGGCATGTTTACTTAATCTTTGTTTATTTCATTTTCAAAGTGGATTTGAAGCAAGTAGGGGTTTTAAGAGTTAGCCTTTTGGTGGAGCCAAGATGGCCAAATAGGAACAGCTCCAGTCTACAACTCCCAGCATGAGCGATGCAGATGAATGATTTCTGCTTTTCTAACTGAGGTACTGGGTTCATCTCACTGGGGATTGTCGGACAGTGGGTGCAGGACGGTGGGTGCAGAGCACCGAGCATGAGCCGAAGTAGCAAGGGGTCAGGGAATTCCCTTTCCTAGCCAAGAAAAGGGGTGACAGACAGCACCTGGAAAATCGGGTCACTCCCACCCTAATACTGCACTTTTCCAATGGTCTTAGCAAATGGCACACCAGGAGATTGTATCCCGCGCCTGGCTCAGAGGGTCCTACACCCACAAAGCCTTGCTCATTGCTAGCACAGCAGTCTGAGATCAAACTGCAAGGTGGAAGCGAAGCGGGGGGAGGGGCGCCCGCCATTGCCAAGGCTTGAGTAGGTAAGCAAAGCAGCCAGGAAGCTTGAACTGGGTGGAGCCCACCACAGCTCAAGGAGGCATGCCTGCCTCTGTAGACTCCACCTCTGGGGGAAGGGCATAGCCAAACAAAAGGCAGCAGAAACCTCAGCAGACTTAAATGTCCCTGTCTGACAGCTTTGAAGAGAGTAGTCGTTCTCCCAGCATGCAGCTGGAGATCTGAGAACAGACAGCCTGCCTCCTCAAGTAGGTCCCTGACCCCTGAGTAGCCTAACTGGGAGGCACCCCCCAGTAGGGGCAGACTGACACCTCACATGGCAGGGTACTCCGCTGAGACAAAACTTCCAGAGGAATGATCAGGCAGCAACATTTACTGTTCACCAATATCCACTGACCTGCAGCCTCTCCTGCTGATACCCGGGCAAACAGGGTCTGGAGTGGACCTCCAGCAAACTCCAACAGACCTGCAGCTGAGGGTCCTGTCTGTTAGAAGGAAAACTAACAAACAGAAAGGACATCCACACCAAAAACCCCATCTGTACTTCACCATCATCAAAGACCAAAGGTAGATAAAACCACAAAGATGGGGAAAAAACACAGCAGAAAAACTGAAAATTCTAAAAGGCAGAGCACCTCTCCTCCTCCTAAGGAATGCAGCTCCTCACCAGCAATGGAACAAAGCTGGATGGAGAATGACTTTGACGAGTTGAGAGAAGAAGGCTTCAGACGATCAAACTACTCTGAGCTAAGGGAGGAAGTTCGAAACCATGGCAAAGAAGTTAAAAACCTTGAAAAAAGATTAGGCAAATGGCTAACTAGAATAACCAATGCAGAGAAGTCCTTAAAGGACCTGATGGAGCTGAAAACCATGGCACAATAACTACGTGACGAATGCACAGGACTCAGTAGACAATTCGATCAACTGCAAGAAGGGTATCAGTGATGGAAGATCAAATGAATGAAATGAAGCAAGAAGAGAAGTTTAGGGAAAAAAGAATAAAAAGAAACAAAGCCTCCAAGAAATATGTGACTATGTGAAAAGACCAAATCTACATCTGATTGGTGTACCTGAAAGTGACAGGGAGAATGGAACCAAGTTGGAAAACACTCTGCAGGATATTATCCAGGAGAACTTCCCCAACCTAGCAAGGCAGGCCAACATTCAGATTCAGGAAATACAGAGAACACCACAAAGATACTCCTCAAGAAGAGCGACTCCAAGACACATAATTATCAGATTCACCAAAGTTGAAATGAAGGAAAAAATGTTAAGGGCAGCCAGAGAGAAAGGTCGGGTTACCCATAAAGGGAAGCCCATCAGACTAACAGCTGATCTCTTGGCAGAAACTCTACAAGCCAGAAGAGAGTGGGGACCAATATTCAACAATCTTAAAGAAAAGAATTTTCAACCCAGAATTTCATATCCAGCCAAACTAAGCTTCATAAGTGAAGGAGAAATAAAATCCTTCACAGACAAGCAAATGCTGAGAGATGTAGTCACCACCAGGCCTGCCTTAAAAGAGCTCCTGAAGGAAGCACTAAACTTGGAAAGGAAAAATCGTACCAGCCACTGCAAAAACATGCCAAATTGTAAAGACCATCGAGGCTAGGAAGAAACTGCATCAACTAACGAGCAAAATAACCAGCTAACATCATAATGACAGGAGCAAATTCACACATAACAATATTAACCTTAAATTTAAATGGGCTAAATGCTTCAATTAAAAGACACAGACTGGCAAATTGGATAAAGAGTCAAGACCCATCAGTATGCTGTATTCAGGAAACCCATCTCACGTGCAAAGACACACATACGCTCAAAATAAAGGGATGGAGGAAGATCTACCAAGCAAATGGAAAACAAAAAAAAGGCAGGGGTTGCAATCCTAGTCTTTGATAAAACAGACCTTAAAACAACAAAGATCAAAAGAGACAAAGAAGGCCATTACATAATGGTAAAGGGATCAATTCAACAAGAAGAGCTAACTATCCTAAATATATATGCACCCAATACAGGAGTACCCAGATTCATAAAGCAAGTGCTTAGAGACCTACAAAGAGACTTAGACTCCCACACACAATAATAATGGGAGACTTTAACACCCCACTGTCAACATTAGACAGATCAATGAGACAGAAAGTTAAAAAGGATATCCAGGAATTGAACTCAGCTCTGCACCAAGCAGACCTAATAGACATCTACAGAACTCTCCACCCCAAATCAACAGAATATACATTCTTCCCAGCGCCACACCACACCTATTCCAAAATTGACCACATAGTTGGAAGTAAAGCGCTCCTCAGCAAATGTAAAAGAACAGAAATTATAACAAACTGTCTCTCAGACCACAGTGCAATCAAACTAGGATTAAGAAACTCACTCAAAACCGCTCAACTACATGGAAACTGAACAACCTGCTCCTGAATGACTACTGCCTTCATAATGAAATGAAGGCAGAAATAAAGATGTTCTTTGAAACCAACGAGAACAAAGACACAACATACCGGAATCTCTGGGCCACATTCAAAGCAGTGTGTAGAAGGAAATTTATAGCACTAAATGCCCACAAAAGAAAGAAGGAAAGATCTAAAATTGACACCCTAACATCAAAATTTAAAGAACTAAAGAAGCAAGAGCAAACACATTCAAAAGCTAGCAGAAGGCAAGAAATAACTAAGATCAGAGCAGAACTGAAGGAAATAGAGACACAAAAAACTCTTCAAAAAATCGATAAATCCAGGAGCAAGTTTTAAAGAAGATCAACAAAATTGATAGACTGCTAGCAAGACTAATAAAGAATAAAAGAGAGAAGAATCAAATAGACGCAATAAAAAATGATAAAGGGATATCACCACCAATCCCACAGAAATACAAACTACCATCAGAGAATACTATAAACACCTCTATGCAAATAAACTAGAAAATCTAGAAGAAATGGATAAATTCCTCGACACATACACCCTCCCAAGACTAAACTAGGAAGAAGTTGAATCTCTGAATAGACTAATAACAGGCTCTGAAATTGAGGCAATAATTAATAGCTTACCAACCAAAAAAAGTCCAGGACCAGATGGATTCACAGCCAAATTCTACCAGAGGTACAAGGAGGAGCTGGTACCATTCCTTCTGAAACTATTCCAATAAACAGAAAAAGAGGGAATCCTCCCTAACTCATTTTATGAGGCTGGCATCATCCTGATACCAAAACCTGGCAGAGACACAACAAACAAAGAGAATTTTAGAGCAATATCCCTGATGAACATCGATGCAAAAATCCTCAGTAAAATACTGGCAAACCGAATCCAGCAGCACATCAAAAAGCTTATGCACCATGATCAAGTTGGCTTCATCCCTGGGATACAAGGCTGGTTCAACATAGGCAAATCAATAAATGTAATCCAGCATATAAACAGAACCAATGACAAAAACCACATGGATTTTCTCAATAGATGCAGAAAAGGCCTTTGACAAAATTCAACAACGCTTCATGCTATAAACTCTCAACAAATTAGGTATTGATGGGACATATCTCAAAATAATAAGAGCTATCTATGACAAACCCACAGCCAATATCATATTGAATGGGCAAAAACTGGAAGCATTCCCTTTGAAAACTGGCACAAGACAGGGATGCCCTCTCTCACCACTCCTATTCATCATAATGTTGGAAGTTCTGGCCAGGGCAATCAGGCAGGAAAAGGAAATAAAGGGTATTCCATCAGGAAAAGAGGAAGTCAAATTGTCCCTGTTTGCAGATGACATGATTGTATATCTAGAAAACCCCATCGTCTCAGCCCAAAATCTCCTTAAGCTGATAAGCAACTTCAGCAAAGTCTCAGGATACAAAATCAATGTGCAAAAATCACAAGCATTCTTATACACCAATAGCAGACAAACAGACGGCCAAATCATGAGTGAACTCCCATTCACAATTACTTCAAAGGGAATAAAATACTTGGAATCCAACTTACAAGGGATGTGAAGGACCTCTTCAAGGAGACCTACAAACCACTGCTCAAAGAAATAAAAGAGGATACAAACAAATGGAAGAACATTCCATGCTCATGGGTAGGAAGAATCGATATTGTGAAAATGGCCATACTGCCCAAGGTAATTTGTAGATTCAGCGCCATCCCCATCAAGCTACCAATGGCTTTCTTCACAGAATTGGAAAAAACTACTTTAAAGTTCATATGGAACCAAAAAAGAGCCCGCATTGCCAAGTTAATCCTAAGCCAAAAGAACAAAGCTGGAGGCATCATGCTACCTGACTTCAAACTATACTACAAGGCTACAGTAAACAAAACAGCATGATACTGGTACCAAAACAGAAATATAGACCAATGGAACAGAACAGAGCCCTCAGAAATAATGCCACATATCTACAACTATCTGATCTTTGACAAACCTGAGAAAAACAAGCAATGGGGAAAGGATTCCCTATTTAATAAATGGTGCTGGGAAAACTGGCTAGCCATATGTAGAAAGCTGAAACTGGATCCCTTCCTTACACCTTATACAAAAATTAATTCAAGATGGATTAAAGACTTAAATGTTATACCTAAAACCATAAAAACCCTAGAAGAAAACCTAGGCAATACCATTCAGGACACAGGCACGGGCAAGGACTTCATGTCTAAAACACCAAAAGCAATGGGAACAAAAGCCAAAATTGACAAATGGGATCTAATTAAACTAAAGAACTTCTGCACAGCAAAAGAAACTACCATCAGAGTGAACAGGCAACCTACAGCATGGGAGAAAATTTTTGCAATCTACTCATCTGACTCTTGCAGGAAGTCAGGAACCCCGAATGGAGGGACCAGCTGAAGCCATGGCAGAAGAACATAAATTGTGAAGATTTCATGGACATTTATTAGTTCCCCAAATTAACACTTTTATAATTTCTTATGCCTGTCTTTACTGCAATCTCTGAACATAAATTCTGAAGATTTCATGGACACTTATCAGTTCCTCAATCAATACCCTTGTGATTTCCTATGCCTGTCTGTACTTTAATCTCTTAATCCCATCATCTTCGTAAACTGAGGAGGATGTATGTCACCTCAGAATCTTGTGATGATTGTGTTAACTGCACAAATTGTTTGTAGAGCATGTGTGTTTAAACAATATAAAATCTGGGCAGCTTGAAAAAAGAACAGGATAACAGCAATGTTCAGGGAACAAAAGAGATAACCTTAAACTCTGACCGCCGGTGAGCCGGGCAGAACAGAGCCTTATTTCTCTTCTTTCAAAAGCAAATGTGAGAAATATCGCTGAATTCTTTTTCTCAGCAAGGAACATCCCTGAGAAAGAGAGTGCATCCCTGAGGGTAGGCCTCTAAAATGGCCACTTCAGGGGGCAGCCATCTTTTATGGTAGAAGCTGTAGGGATGAAATAGGCCCCAGTCTCCCGTAGCGCTCCCAGGCTTATTAGGACAAGGAAATTCCCGCCATGTAAATTTTGGTCAGACTGGTTGTCTGCTCCCAAACCCTGTCTCCTGATAAGATGTTATCAATGACAATGCAAGCCTGAAACTTCATTAGCAATTTTAATTTCGCACTGGTCCTGTGGTCCTGTGATCTCACCCTGCCTCCATTTGCCTTGTGATATTCTATTACCTTGTGAAGCACGTGATCTCTGTGACCCACACCCTATTCATACACTCCCTCCACTTTTGAAATCACTAATAAATTCTTGCTGGTTTTATGGCTCGGGGGGCATGATGAAATCTGCCGACATGTGATGTCACTCCCAGACACAGAGCTTTAAAATTTCTCTCTTTTGTACTCTGTCCCTTTATTTCTCAGACCGGCCGACACTTAGGGAACATAGAAAAGAACCTATGTGAAATATCAGGGGTGAATTTTGCCCAATATCTGGCTGAATTTCCCCTGATTTCTGACAAAGGGCTAATATCCAGAATCTACAATGAACTCAAACAAATTTACAAGAAAAAAACAAACAACCCCATCAACAAGTGGGTGAAGGATATGAACAGACACTTCTCAAAAGAAGACATTTTTGCAGCCAAAAGACACATGAAAAAATGCTCATCATCACTGGCCATCAGAGAAATGCAAATCAAAACCACAATGAGATACCATCTCACACCAGGTAGAATGGCAATCATTAAAAAGTCAGGAAACAACAGGTGCTGGAGAGGATGTGGAGAAATAGGAACACTTTTACACTGTTGGTGGGACTGGAAACTAGTTCAACCATTGTGGAAGTCAGTGTGGTGATTCCTCAGGGATCTAGAACTAGAAATACCATTTGAACCAGCCATCCCATTACTGGGTATATACCCAGAGGATTATAAATCATGCTGCTATAAAGACACATGCACATGTATGTTTATTGTGGCACTATTCACAATAGCAAAGACTTGAAACCAACCCAAATGTCCATCAATGATAGACTAGATTAAGAAAATGTGGCACATATACACCATGGAATACTATGCAGCCATAAAAAATGATGAGTTCATGTCCTTTGTAGGGACATGGATGAAGCTGGAAACCATCATTCTCAGCAAACTATCGCAAGGACAAAAAACCAAACACCACATGTTCACACTCATAGGTGGGAATTGAACAAGGAGAACACGTAGACACAGGAAGGGGAACATCACACACTGAGGCCTGTTGTGGGGTGGGGGTAGGGGCGAGGGATAGCATTAGGAGATATACCTAATGTAAATGACGAGTTAATGGGTGCAGCACACCAACATGGCACATGTATACATATGTAATAAACCTGCACGTTGTGCACATGTACCCTAAAACTTAAAGTATAATAATAATAATAATAAAGAGCCTTTTAAAGGGGTTTCAGATGGTTAGGCTTCTTATGGTATAATTGCTAAGAATACTAATTTTTTGTCAATATTATTAATGTCTTTCATTAAATATATTTAACTTCTTGCTAAAACTCTTAAATAAATTTTTAGCCTGGTGGGCATATAAGCTGGAAGGCACAAAAGCCTGCATTCACTTTTAGAGAAAATGGTTGAAATTTCAATATCTACTTATTCTATTTTAGTTCAGAGGAAAAAAAATGGGAGGGTGGGGCGGCGGGGGAGCTGGGAGTTTGTTCTCAAATGTTCGTAGAAGCCTTGATTGTAGTAGAAACCGTACCAGGGTTTGATGGGCAAATCAGCATGGAGTAAAAATGGTTCCTCTAATAGAAACTTCTTCTTTTTGAACCTCTAATGTTTTAAATTTACTTTGAAACGTCTACCTTGTGGGCCTCTTTCTGCTTTCCAAAGTCACAAAAAATAAGGCATCTAAGTACTCCTCAAGACAGCCTTTTATTTTTCCTGGAAGCCACTGAAAACCAAGGGTCTGCATCAGAGAATACTGAGTGTTCATTCACTGGTGGTTTTTGAGGCAATATCTAGGGAATCCTTCTGTAGTGACTCCCCAGTGGAGATTCAAGAAACTTGTATAATTTCGGTTTAAAAACCTTTGAGGTATATTCCATTCTAGACATTTTATGGGATATAGTCAAAAAGCACAAATGTATATTTTAGTACTCCAATCCTTTGGGAAAGAGTGTTCTTGGGTAAAAATTGTGCACCTTGGATAAAAATATGTACCATAACAGAGATTCTGTTGTGCATTTATTTTATAGTTTTACTAAGACATACTGATACATTTCTTAAGGATAAAAAAGTGTTAATCTCCCCTCATTTATACAATAAAACCCTAAAATTAAGGTTGATCTAGTTAGTTTCCTTCTTCTACAATTGTCCGTGATTTAACAATGCCACAATTCATCTTGTGACATCATATATGCCCTATATTATTGTGCAGAATATCCTTGCAATAGTGTGCACTCTTTTTATCTTTTTCCCACCTTTATTTTGTTGTACATATTTATACAAAATTGTGTTTATTTGATTAGGTATATAGTAAACACATGGGAGGGAGGGGCCAAGTGATATACTTGGTGCCAATGTATTGTGATAAATATTACAAAAGCTTTCATTAAGTGAAGATAAGAGATATTCCAAAAGCTTTCATTAAGTGAAGGTAAGAGATATTCCAGAAATAAATGCATTGATTAAAAGTGAAGATGGCAGTGATAAGCTGACTTTTTTCCCACAATGCCTTTGGCTACTATAGATATGGTGATGGGAGTTTCTAATAGTAGAAGCCTTATTAAATTTGGCAAAACCTAAGGCTATTTCCTCTTCCTTATATTCATCTTGTTCACAATGCACACTTTGTAGGGAGGTCTGGAATATCAATATTGAAATTTCCACGATGGTTCAGACCATAGGGCATTAAAAACCTTAAGATTGTGCAAGTCACATTAACTTAATAATAACGGTTTTGTATAAAGGAACAGGAGACGCTAGTATCAAAAACAAAATAAAAATTCGTTTAGGTTTCTAATTTACGGTGACATAAGAGGCTTATCTAAAGCAAGATATGGCAAATGAATGCAGAATACATTTAAAAGTACATAGCATTATTAATAGCAATAATAATATTACATTGACACCTTTTAATATTTAGTTTTAGATAATGCTGGGTGTTGTCAAAATCACCATTATATTTCAGAAATTTACTTTTGTTTGACAAAGAAATAAAATAAGTCAGAAGCATATGTACATCGAATGAATTTCAAACACTTTACCTCCCCCTTATAAGCAGGGTGATTTGCTTTCATAGTAAAAAGAAAAAAAATCAGGAAAAAAAATGGCTTAGCATCACTGAGCCCACATAGCTACAGCTGCTCACTGAAAAGACAAATTATTTTCTGCTGAATATTCTCACGCTTTGTATGCATGTGTTGGTATCTCTAGCATAAGGTATCAACAAACCACTGACCTTATTTATTCTCTGTCAAAATTCAGAATCTGTATTCTGTCATATGAGGTATAAACATTGTTAACATACACAGTGTGATTTTTCAGAAAACAATATTTCAGTGAAGTCAACAAAATAAACTTCTTTCTCCTTTAAAAAATGATTATAGAGGGGAAGAATTCAAAAAGGGGCCCTGGGCAGCTGGGCTGTGGTTTGGGAACTGGGCGTTGTTTGCTGTCCATGGTGCTGATCCATTCTTCCCTGCATCCTGTGGGGGCTCACTCTCCAGAAGAACCACAGAACGGTTACCTGCAGAGTTCTTATCTGGAACCACTTGACAAGGTTTCTTTTCCCTACAGACGTTGAAGTTGAGGAAAAAACTCCTTTAATTGACTTCAGGATTCCAAATAAACATTGAGTAAACTTCAATGGGACTCAGAGCCATTGCTTAATATCTACTCCATGGCTGCATAGCTAGGATTGTGTTCTAGTAAGGAAATGAATGGCATATCCAATGTGTGAAGAATTGTCTTTCTGTTTAACACCTTTGACTTATTAAATGTAACCTTACCATGGAAGATGTAAGGTTTAATAACACACTGAAAACATGTTAGTGAAGAAGAAGTTATAGTATGTCTAATTTTCATTTGATTCCATTAGATATCTTTTGAAAGTATTTAATGTAAAGTGTTAGTACTTGCAGTATGCAGATTCATCAGGTTTGGGCTATAGCATTTGTGACCACAGCAAATCAGGTATTTTTATTAGAACAAGTGATCTTTTCAAAGCTTTCTCTCAAGGTGCACTTTAATCTGTGCTGCCTATTGCATTCATACTTTCCCATACTAAGATCTGGCCTATAGATTTTAAGGTCTTGACACAAGAAACAGAAGAGGAACAATATCCTTTGTTAGCTCATGATGCTTCTTGAAGAATAACACTTATACTATCTGGAGTCTTCAAGATGATCAGTTTTATTCTAATCCTGAAGGAGCTTCTGCAGAAGAAATTAGAGCAAAACAGGACACTTGGAATTATGCACTATTTTTGTTAAATGTGAAAAATCTGCATTGAAGGTCATTAAAAAGAGGAAAAAAGTCTGGAGACAATGCCTCTTCATAGAAAGGTGAGAAATAAATAATAAAAATAAAAATGATTCTGGGGACATGCAGTGAAAAGAATCAAACTGTGTTTTCTTAATGACTTAATTATGACACCACCTACAACACAGGTCAGAAATATTTTCCTGTTGTCAAACAGTAAATATTTCAATATTTGGGACCAAACAGATTTTGCTGCAATTATTTAACAATAACGTTATAGCAAGAAAGCAGCCATAGATTACATGCAAAGAAATGGCAATGGCTGTCTACCAATAAAGCCTTATTTACAGAAACAAAAATGTGAGTTTTATATAATTTTAACATATTACAAAATAAGATTCCTCTGATTTTTTCATGGCTGAATGTATAAAAACCACTTTTAGCTCATGGGCTAAGACAGACAATTGACCAGATTTTTTCCCATGGTCTGTAGTTTGTTTATCCCTGGTCTACAGCAATAGCTTAGAAATAAGTACAAGGTACAAAATAAAATTGTAGATAAAAAGCAACTTTGAACCTAAATTTAAACTGTCTTTAATTAGATAACATTTTCTTGAGGATTTCACATATGTTCTTTGAAATATTTGACACCTTCAAAATATTGACCTTTCCAGTTTTGACAAAAACTTGTTTGAGATGTTTTTGAGATGTTTCATATTAAATCCGGCTTTATGAACAACCCAATTAAATGAACACTTGATAGATGCCAGGCATTGTGCTTAGGGTGTACTTAAAGAATTAAGGGTTTCCTTTGAGCTCTAAAAGATCTTTTACAAAGTTCAATTTGATATATGTCGTATCCCTACTTACAATTATTGACTTGATTCCAATTGTCGCAAGCATGAAGTCCTTAATATAATGTACATTACTTTCCCAGACCTGGCCCCTATCCTTCTTTTCAGAAGAAAAACTAAGGCATCTGCCTACATGTTAAACTATAGGAGCCTTCTTTCAGTTCATTAAACAATATGCTTTAAGAAAAAAAAAAAAAGAATCCATTGATACTCTTCTAACTGGATTACACTTGCTTCTCTATTCATCTCGTTATAACGATTATTCCTTAAATTGGCATTTAATTATTCAGGGGAACTTCTATAACCTCTAGATAAGATTAAATCCCTTTTTGAGCTGGATGCAGTGGCACAAGCCTGTAGTCCCAGTTACTTGGGAGGCTTAGGCAGGAGGATCACTTGAGCCCAGAGTTTGAGCCTTCAGTGAGCTATGACTGGGACACTGCACTCCAGCTTGGGAGACAGAGCAAGACTTCATCTCTAAAAAATCAAAATAAAAAGATTAAATTATTTTTACATGTTTCTATAGGACCATATATCTTCTATTTCAATGCACATTTGTAATTAGTTATTTAGTAGATGTCTTCTCAATTTCCCTCTTTGCCCAAAGGTAGAAGAAGGCAAGGACCTTGTCTATTACACTCAATATTTAGTTCTTACACATTATAGTACATAGCCTGGCATACAATAAGGCATGTAAGATGTGCTCAAATATATATGTTGAATTGGATTCAATTGACAACCTCTCAGTTAAATAGTACAGAACAGTAAGTAAACAAAACATAATCCTAAAAGCAAGATACTAGTTGTGCAGCCTTGAAATAATCTGTTGCAACCTTTGAACCAGTTTCTAAATCATCCTAATGGAGTATTGTTCCTGAAATTGATAATGCTTTGTCAAGAATGGATATTGCTTATTGACTTAATTGGCTTTAATAATGCTATCATAAGAGGGATCACTCACATCTGTAATCCCAGCTCTTTAGAAGGCTGAGGCGGGCGGATCACCTGAGATGAGGAGCCAAGACCTCCCTGGCCAACATGGTGAAACCCCGTCTTTACAAAAAAAAAAAAAAAAATAGCCGGCATGATGGCGGGTGACCGTAATCCCAGCTACTAGGCAGGCTAAGGCGGGAGAATCACTTGAACCTGGGAAGTGGAAGTTGCAGTGAGCCGAGATTGCACCACTGCACTCCAGCCTGGGTGACAGAATGAGACTCCATCTCTAAATAAATAAATAAATAAATAAATATCTAAACAAATAAAATGCTGAATTTTGTAGAATGCAGAAGCATACTATCACCTCCCCCTGCCCAACTTTCTAGATGCCATTACCAAGTTTTGTCCATTAAGTTTTTGTGATGTATCAGTGAAGACAATTTTCCAGAAATTCATGAAATTGTTTTTAATGGCAATATTTAAAAGCTGGCAAAAAATTAGTGATGCCCTCTTTTTAAAAGATAATAGCGTTTTTAAAATATAGAGAAATATTTATCATACTCACAGCTTCCTGTTTCATTTTAATATTTAACTTGAAACAGTTTAGACTGTTGACCCACTAGCTTGAAGAAACCCAGAACTGTGCAAAAAGAGCATATTTCTATGAATTGCAAAATCAAGGGAAAAGGACTAAATTTGTTTTGTTTTAGATATGGCATTAAAAGTCTAAAATCACTTTTTTCAAAACTTGGTTAGAGAGAAGCATTTTGAATATATTTATAGTGCTTCTGAATAGTTTTCTCTGGATTTCATGTTTTCTTTATACTTGTAGGTTAGGAAAATGGATAGTATAGGTGACACACTTTACTATAATTCAATAATATGAAAAAATAAACCAGTCATGTTGATGTTATGCACACACATTCTTTCTTTCATTTCAAGTCATTTACTTGACAGTTTCATTTATTGTTTTACTTTAAAAAAACTCCTTATATTAAAAATCTGAGCTCATAACATTAATATATATGAATTATTTATTAAGTAACTTTAATACGTTCACCTAAATATGCACAAAGACGACAAGTATACACAAGTTCAGTTTGACTAGACAATTAAATTGCATTTTAAAAATTATACCAATGACATCATTATCATTTAATATAGGATTATTTTAAATTAAACAAACTTGTATCTGCATCCTCATATTAAGAATACTCAGAACTCATTAAAGAGTATGAGAAAATTAAAACCATTTTATTTACTTATAAAGCCTCAAAAGTAGAAAGACTAATAAAATTCAACCTCTGAATATTACTAAGTATTCCTGATAATTAAATATAAATAAATATCTGGTAACTAACATTAATCAATAGAATGCTATTTGTTTCCTCTGATAGAGGATTAAATAGATGACCTTTTCTTAACCCATTTAAGAATATTTTAATCTCATAGTTCTCCCTAATGTTTTATGATGTTAGTCTCTTAGACTATTAAAATTTGTAAGAATAACTTTACAGGTTTGGTGATTTTCAAAAATATAATAGTAATTAATTTGTTAACATGTGGGTGTGAATCACAATGAACTGAAATACACTGGAGAATAGATATTCAAGAGGGAGGCATTAGTTAAGAAGTTATTCTCATTAAATGTCCATACTTCACATTTCAATATGCTTTAGTAGTTATCTGCTTATGGTTGTAAACACATTACATAAAGGAAACTATATTATGATATATTTTAGAATTTGGTGAACCCCAAATATCACTATACTTGACTTTTGATGTTCTTTTGAAAACATATATAAACATTTCCCTCATAAGAATATTAAAGCACTCATGCTTTGGTAATTTTCCCAGGGATAACAAGTTGATGTTGTGATCTGTGTTAGCCAGTCCAGTTTGGCTTCCTTTGAAAGTTTTATACCCTCTTCTGAGTGTCAGACCCTGTTCTCCGGGCAACATTTAGGCATGTGACAGTCGTGAGTAATCATAACATGCTCAACTCCTGGCAACAGCGATCGGCCCAAGAGGAGAGCACATCTACCTAAGCATGAATAATACTGAGTGTTCTTTCCTGGGATCAGTATAAGGATACTAGGAGACAATTTTCCAGATTTCTGAGATTTCTAAATTGCAGCTCCTATGTCCTGTTCACCATCTGGAGAGATTTACCACAAGAGCAGAGAATAAATCACAACTCAGAGAAACAGAGAAAAGCATAGAGAGGAAACACGAAATCAAAGAAATACGTTTTACCTGTAGGTTTTGAGTCTCCAGACGTCTGTCTCTTTCCTTTCTATCCGCCTTTCTTCAATTTACTTAAGCTGTCCCCGTGATGTTAATGGTTATCTGGGCCAAATAATTCCTCAAGGTTCAAATGAAGTTTCAGATAGGCATTGTTCTAATTCTTAAGCCTATACTTTTATACATTATAATGATGTTAACCACACAAATATTTTATTTTTAAAAAGTGTAAGTTTTATAAACCATCAACACAAATCGGTTTACTTCAAATTGGCGTTATTCATTTCCAGATATTGCCCTCCATGTGTGCACCAATCTCTAAGAAAAAAGAGAAAGGTGAATATACAGCATATTCTTTTAAAGCTTTAATGGATGTCCAAACATGGTAAATTGTCTGATACTGGTAAATAAGTGGACAAAAGCTGAAGATATTTTTGAGATTATTTTGTAGCCAAGGGGTGGATAAATAAAATATAAAGGAGATTTCAAAGGAAGACTTGAAAAATTAATGGAAATAAAAGTGATCAGGCTAGCTGTGATCTGATGTGGAATTATTTAATTCTGATCAGAGACATAGGAACCATTTATATTAACAGAGAGGTATCTGGCAACACTTTTTATGGCAATATCACTTCAAAACACTCGTATTTATTTATTTATTTATTTATTTACTGAGACAGGGTCTCACTCTGTCGCCCAGGCTGGAGTGCAGTGGCACCATCATGACACACCTCAGCCTCGACCCTCCCAGGCACAAGCGATCTTCCCACCTCAACCCCTTGAGTAGCTGGGACTACAGGCAAGCACCACCATGATTGGCTATTTTTTTTTCTCTTTTTTTTGTAGAGACAGGGTTTCACCATGTTGCCCAAGCTGGTCTCGAACTCCTGGGCTCAAGTGTCAACCTACCTCAGCCTCCCAAAGTGCTGAGATTACAGGCCCAAAGCACTCATATTTATAGCGTATTTTCCAACTGCATGTAAGTAGAAAAATAGGTAAGGAAATACATTTTTCTTTAAAAAATGTTGCTAGCTCATTAGTTTGATTAATTATAAAATGACTTTCCTATCTGTCCCACATTTCTGGATAACTTTGTCCTCACTAAATTTATAACTTCCAAGTGGTCTCATAATAGAATATGCTAGTAAAAAGTAAAGTGAAATTTTGTAGCTCTTTTGTGTTTATTAATTTAAACAAAGCTTAATGCCAGTTTTTGTATTTTTCATTGAGAGCTTTCATGGCTCAGATCATGCATTAATCTTTCCCCTCCCAAATTCCCCCAAATAGATAAGTCAACAAGATGAGTGCTGAGCTTTTATTTGAACAAACCTAAACATCGATACCATTCTGCTATCAGAATAGAGAGAAAATACACTGATGATTAGCAAGAATTTTAAAAAGTATGTGATTTTATGTGTGAATGTGTGTGTGTAACATGTCTGTATGCCTGAAGGTGTGTGGAATATGCATAATTATCTATAGAGTGATTTCTTGCTCGAGAATACTAAGTCTAAGGTAACCATACCTATGAATGGCATTAGAGCCAACTCAGGAAGATCAAATGTAGGTAGGGAATCACTCCAAAAACCAGTTAGCTGGTGTTGAGTAAAGAATATGAGGTAGATTGTAGGACTTAGAATATCAGGTAGATATTCTATTTTACCATGTAAAATAAAAACTTGAGTCAAAGAGCAGATTCGAAGACTTTTTTTTAATTTTGCAGATAAAATAAAACAAGATTCCAAGTGGTCTACAGCCAGGGCAGCCAGGGATTACATAAATAAAGAAGCTCAACAGCTTGTAGGTCAGTATCCAGATAGTCCAGTGCAATTTAGTTGGAGTTCACGGCAGGATTAAAAGCCTGGAGATGTAAATCATATAAAGGAAAGAGAGAGTATGGTAAAGTTTTATAACTGCATGTGTTGGGGAAGGAGAAGTATGGTAGATGAAGGCAGTCTGTGATTGAGTCTGTGAGTGAACCCTACATCTGGTATTTAACTGTGGCAGTAGAGAAAGACAGTGAGCTAGTTGCCTTCATCAGCTTGATTTTTTTGTTCTTCGCATTTTATTATGCATTCTGAACACTGTCTCAGGAATGAAAAGTGAGACCATGGAGTGCAAAATTGTTTCCCTGCCCAAACATTCTATCAGTTTTGATCATACTTTGATGTTGAAAATAAATAAGTCCAATCCATTTGTTTCTCTCATCTATCTCTTGAGTTCTAACTATTCGATTTCTAAGCTGTCTTGGATGAGAATTAATTTTTACTCTGCCTTCCTATAGACTGGGGAAAGAATGTCTTCATGCATACATTTTCTGTGATTTTTTTTTTTCAAAGTCTCAACATCGTTGCATCTCAGCACTCTTTCAGCACTTGATTCTTTGAAGGAAGGAAAGTAATGTTACAAAAGAGGCAATGAGTTTCAAGCAGGTAGAACTCCAGGTTATTGTGTCCTCTTTTGGAGAGAAATAAAAAGCTGATTTTAGGTTCACTGGTAAGCTCAGGGTGGAGAAGAATACTTTTCCCTATCCTTAGCCACAAAGTCCCTGAGAATATATAGATTATATAAGAACCACGAACCATTTAAAATAAAGTCCAAACAACACAAATAAAGAATAATTAAGCTGTCCAATCAGGAAAGCAAGTTTTGTGACAGTTTTGATAGAAGAAGTAACATTTTACTCCTCAGCAATTTTCTTAAATGCATCTCCTAATACTTATGTACATTGTGACAATGGAAAGAAGAAAATTTTAAAGGGGAATAAAGTGTAATCAAAAATCACCCTATCTGTTTATGTAGTTCATGTGAATCAAATGAGATAAAGAGTGTGAAGGCTCATTTACAATTTCCCATAAGATATGGTTTGGATGTTTGTTCCTTCCAAATCTCATACTGAAATGTTATCCCCATTGTTGGAGGTGGGATGTGTTTGGATCACAGAGGTGGATTCCTCGTGAGTGTCTTCTCCCAGTAATAAGTGAGTTCTTGCTCTGAGTTCACATAAGATCTGGTTGTTTAAGATAGTGTGGCACCTCCTCCTCCCTTGCTCTATCTCTCTCTTTCTCTCTCACCATGTAACACTGCCTGATCTCCTTTCACCTTCCACTGTGATTGGAAGCTTCCTGAGGTCCTTACCAGAAGCAGATGCTGGCACCATGCTTTTTGTACAGCCTGAAGAATTGTGAGTTAAAATAAACCTTTTGTCTTTATAGATTACAAGGCTCAGATATCCTTTTAGCAAAGAAAATGACCTAACACAACATATAACAAGATTGGTGTCATGAACCTTCAAATGACTCAGTTTTTTAATTTGTCAAATGGGGATAAAATGTTTATGCAGAGTCACATCCCTAATATATTGACAACAGTGGATTAGAATCTTTGGATTTTTTACTCCTGTTCTCATGTCTTTTATTTTCCTGCAGCTCAAAAAGAGTGCTGCATATCAAAAAACAATGCAAAGACAGATACAGAATTGCAACAGAGAATGGTGGAGCCTAAGGAAGGGAAAGTCAGGACTAATATATCAAAATTACATGTCTAGACTCTGTCTAGCCAGTTTCCAGCAATGATGGTTTTGAAGCAGGGATGTGATGTCATAAGATTGCATTCTAAGATTTACATCTTTTCAAGCAAGAGGGTAATTTATTTTAGGAGTCAGCTGAGAGAAACTACAACCTGAATCTTGTACGAGAGGGTCACTAGCATAAGAGTGGTAGTGCAAAGATGAAATCCTTATCTGAAGGAAGAAGGGTGAAGATGGAAACATAGGTCTCCTCTTCTTCACCTCTCAGAGGTCAGAGTGATCTAAGGGCAGTAGCCAAGAAGAAACACCCCAATTATATGCCTGCAAGGACAGAAAGGTGAACATGTCACATGCTCCCAGCTGGACCTGGAAATGGACTGTGAAGTGGCTACTTAGAGCAGGTGTTCTCAAAGTGGGACCTTGGAACAGCAGCATCAGCATCACCTAGAAACTTGCCAGAAATAGAAATTCTTGCAACCCACTTCAGAACTTCTGAATCAGAAAATCTGGGAGTGGTTTTAGGGATCAGTGTTTTATCAAGCCCTTCAGATGATTTTTGATGCTGCTAAAGTTTGAGAAGCACTAGAATTAGAACAGTAGATCTCAACCAGAGGCAATTTTTTTCTCCAGAGGGCACCTGACAATGTCTGGAGATGTTACTTCATTCAAAAATCGCTCTCCTTTTCTGTTATAGACACACATCCCATACACACACACACACACATACACACGCACACACATAAAATTATTATTTCTCTTTTAACAATGAATACCTCTCAATGCAAAGTAATGATTATCTTCCCAAAGTGTTTACAAAAGAGATATTTAAACCTAAGTTCTACAAATAATTTTAAAGTTTCTGGATTTGGTGGTGTTCCTTTCTCTTTTTTTCATTCTTCTCATCCTCTTAAAATTGAAATGTTACATGTAATGTCTGCTTGTGTGTCTGTGCTATGTTACATGATACAAAAATTAAAGACAGAATACTCTTATCTGTAGGGATTTCATTGTGCCTTGAGGTAAATGTTACACTCTTTGTTTTGTGTGTGTGTATGCAACTGCTGCAGTAAATGTTTTAAGCTTTTGGAAGACGAATAAATGGGGGAATTTCAGAATTCTTCACAAATGGATATGCATTTATTATAGATTCAGTACTTACAAGCAGTATAGATGTTAAGTGCCAAGAAAGTAGGTTGGGAAGAACAAACAGTAGGGAGAATCACATACCATGATGGTTTTTAGTATCTCATTAAAATTTTCAAATTCTCCAAAAACCCATCAATGTAAATTTTACAACTTTATAGATGAATAAAAAAAGATTCAGAAGAATGAAATATCCAAGGTCACACAGCCAATGAATGGCAGAGCTGAGATTAGATTTCAAAGATATCTGACTCGATGGTCATTCAAAAAGCCATAAAAATTCTCATAAGTAATAATTTACAATGCTCTTTCATGTGTCCAAGTTTGAGGAAATGAGTCATAGGAAGAGGTGGTAGGGCTGGAGTGGATAGGAAGGAGTTAGTAAAAAAATGAGGTGGAAAAGAAAGTTTGGAGGTAGATACAAATACTGAAAAATTAATACCTTAAAGGAGAGTGATAATGACTAAGATGTGTGTATTAATTTATTCTCATGCTGCTATAATGGACTGCCTGAGACTGAGTAATTTATAAAGGAAAGAGGCTTAATTGACTCACAGCTAAGGAGGCCTCAGAAAACTTACAATAGTGGTGGAAAGGGAAGCAAACATGTCCTTCTTCACATGATGGCAGGAAGGAGAAGAACGTGAGCTGAGTGAAGGGGGAAGCCCCTTATAAAACCATCATATCTCATGAGAACTTATTCACTATCACGAGAACAGCATAGGGGAAACCACCCCCATAATTCAATTACCTCCCACTGGGTTCCTCCCACTGCACGTGGGGATTATGGGAAGTACAATTCAAGATGAGATTTGGGTGGGGACACAGCCAAACCATATCAATGTGTCATCCTCTAGAGAAGATTTGAAATGTTCCCACCACAAAGAAATCGTAAGTGTTTGAGATAATTGATATTCTAATGACCTGGATTTGATCATTACACATTGTACGCATGTATCAAAATATCACATCTAACCCTATATCTACGTACAATTATTATTTATCAATAAAATTGAAAATTAATTTAAAAAAGAAAGCTTTCTTGTCTTCAGTGGATTTCTCTCTGAAATCAACAAGGAAATCATTTTAATTACAGGTTTTCTCATTTTATCCTCTAATTAAGCATTTTCTGTGAATTTTCCTCACCAATAGAGCAGAGCATAAATCTGTTTCTGACATTGAAGCCCTACAAACACAGGGACTCACTCTAGCATTGTACCTTATCTTCTGTTCCTCCCGTGCCATGAACATCATGCTCCAACCACCACCTGACTGATCATTGTTTCTTCAACCATGCCTTGCTCTCTGTGACAGTGCTTCTAAAGTGACCTATCTGAGAAGAAACTAGATTTTATTTTTTTGCCATCCAATCTTTTGTGGATCAATAATTCATTAAAATTGATGATTAGGAAAATGGATTTAAAAGACAAAAAACAATTGTTTTCTTTTCCATTGTTAGATTCAACCTATGTAATATTAATCTGCTAAGATGCTATAAAAATTTCTAGATGCTTTTTCTTATTGTTTATATTTATCTTGTCATGAATTGGTAATAAACAGAGGACCAGCACCAATTTCTGCATCAAACTTTATTTGCACAGCTCTAATGTCCTCCTTAGTCTACACCACCTGAATAGCACCCCTTGGATTTATGAGCTCAGAGACTTTGAGGTCTTAATGTAGCTTTCTTTTTAATCTTACTGGTCCCTCTGTATGGAATCTGATATTTAAATTCACAATGCCCTTTACTGAGTATCAACTCTGTACAGTTCTAGGAGGAGAAATATGAATGATAGTCTTTCCCAGACAGGGTCCATTTCAGGGAAATAACTGATGGTACATAATTTTCTAATAACAAAGCATTTTGAGAAGATGAACAAAGACTTTTTGGACTATAAAATAATATGGATCAGGAGGGAAGGGGCAATTGAAATAGGAAATGCTTCCAAATAAAGTGTTTTTTATAAGTCCCTGCAACTAATATTTTGAATTCCAATTCTACTCTTTCTTATGTTCCCTGTACACAGTTTAGCTGATAGCAAGTGCTTAAAAAGAAAGTATGATTGCACTGAATTGTTCTCTTTTAAGTAATTAATTTTGTTATATAAATTTGTCCCAATATAAAAGAAAGAAAGCATGATTATAGAATTTTAAAACAACATTTCACATAAGCTTTACCTACAGAGCCAAAATCAAAAGATGGCAAGCAATTTTACAGGTAATTGACATAGATAAAAGTTTTATCACATTGAACAAGAGGCATAAAAATTCAGATCAACATTTGCTGCTAAAATTCACAGAATGCTTTCTCAGAATAATCTTTTCTTTGTCTGTAGACATGTGAATACTTCTTTGAAGGATTTCTCAATTTAAGGCAATAAAACAGAACTCTAATATTGAATATTTCAGTGTGATTAAATGTAAATAATGGGGCACTAGTATACCTCAAAATATGGAAAAGTATTGAAACATTTCAACTAAAATCAGGGAAATCAAGTAAAGAAATGCAATTAAAAATTTATTCCTCAACCTGATCACTTGGCATAAATATAAATAAAAAATAAGTGTACAAGGCCGGGTGCGATGGCTCACACCTGTAATCCCAGCACTTTGGCAGGCCAAGGCAGGTGGATCATGAGGTCAAGAGATTGAGACCATCCTGGCCCACATGGTGAAACCCTGTCTCTACTAAAAATACAAAAAGTAGCTGGGCATGGTAGCACACGCCTGTAGTCCCAGCTACTCAGGAGGCTGAGGCAGGAGAATCACTTGAACCTGGGAGGCAGAGGTTGCAGTGAGCAAACATCGTGCCACTGCACTCCAGCCTGGCAACAGAGTAAGACTCCATCTCAAACAAAAAAAAGTGTACAAAATACACATACAATTTTGTTGATTGTATATATTGTATACATATTTATATATGTATACATATATATATATTTGAAAAATGGACAATAAAGAAAATACTGTTTCTATCCAAGAGGTTGATCTTTGACTAAATAGGATGAAAGATTAAGTGATATGATAATGGTGATTTTCCTTCAGTTATGGCATCAGATTCTAATAAATACATGTGAAGCTTCTTGGAAATAAAACCAAAAAGCATCAAATCATAATGAGTTGTATTTATAAGGGTTTATACAGTGTGCTTAACATTTTCTAAGTTAGATAGGAGGTCAGACATGAAGAGAACATTTTTAATGAACATTTTAATGTTAATCATTGTTGAAATTTTGAATTTTACATCACATACAAAACATATTTTAAAATAAAATATACAAATTTAAAGAAGAAAGTAAATTATATTTAGGTATTCAGTAACTCTGAGCATGATTCCTGACTCTTCTATTGCATCTATAAATGTCAATCACTAAAAAAATACAAATTAGGCAACTGAGAAAGAGCCAACAGTGATGACACTATTGTGAGGCAGAAACTAGAACAGGGTTCTGGCAAACATCAATGGAAGCCATTTGGCAGGCAGCTTTGCCACAGCTCATTGAAACCACCTGAAATTGTCTTGTTGCATTTTCTTTGATTGCCTTCATTTGACATAACTGCACCCACGGTTAAATTCAAAACTCCAAATTCACAATTGATGATGTCTCAAAATATGCACACAACATGCCGACCTGTTCCTGTTTAAATCCCTTGTCTCAACCTCAAGTGGATTGTCTAGTAATTCTTTCCCTAACTGAATCATTCTTCCGCTGTTGGTGATAACTATTTCACATCTTCTTTATGTTCAACCTTTAATCCTCACTCTCAATTTACGACCCAGATTCTTATTTCAGTGAGAAAATTCAAGCACTTTGAAAAGACTTTCACAAACTGGCAATTCCGCCCCTGCAAATTATCTGTATATTTACCCTTTTACCCTGTTCTCTTTTCTTCCTATTAATGTGAACAAAATCCTGACTGTCTTAGGCCAGACCCATTACTTGTACACAAGTTCCATTTCCTCTCATTATTTAAATACATAAATATATCATTCCAGGTATTGCCTTCTCATTCTTGCTCTCATCAATCCTTCTCCACTTTATTGGATAATTCTCAATGACATACAAAGTGAGCTTTAGTTTCTTCAATTGAAAAGGAAAAATAGTATCTTCTAATACTTCATCTCCCTCCAAATACCACACTACTTGTTTGCTCTCTTTAAATTTGTAACTATTAAAAATAGTCAACTTCTGTTGTTTTCTCCAATTCCTCTCTTGCAATCATCTCTTAAGCCCATTTCAATTGAGCAATCACCACCATAATTCCACTGAGAAATCTCTCACATACACCACATAATGGCAAATATAATTATTAATTTATTTTTATTTGATATATTATCAGCAATTAACCATGTCTTTTGCATATATGCATATTACATTGTCTTCTGGTACAAAACTTTCTTTTGGGTATCCTTCTGAATAGCTTTTTCTTTTTTTCTTTTTCTTTTTTTTTGAGACAGGGTTTTGCTCTGTCGCCCAGGCAGGAGGGCAGCGGTGTGATCTTGGCTCACTGCAACTTCCGCCTTCTGGGTTCGAGCGATTCTCCTGCCTCAGCCTCACGAGCAACCGGGACTACAGGCATGTGCCACGACGCCCGGCTAATTTTTTGTATTTTTAGTGGAGACGGGGTTTCACCGTGTTAACAGGATGGTCTCTATCTCTTGACCACGTGATCCGCCTGCCTCGGCTTCCCAAAGTACTAGGATTACAGGCTTGAGCCATGGCGCCCTGCCTGAATAGCTGCTTTTTCTATCTATCCTTTGCTGGTTTCTTATCATCTTGCAAATCTCTGAACATTATACTATGAATGATTGATGGGTTGGGACTCTTTCTATAACTACTCTTTATGTCTCTCCCCCTACTGTCATGGCTTAAAAAAATTTCTATCCCTGATAGCTTACAATTTTATATCTCCAGCTTGGACATTTCTCTGGCTTTTATATCCAACTTCTTTCTCTACATCTCCATTTGGATTGCTTAATAGGTTATTTCAAACAGAACATATTCAAAAACATCTTTTTGAGTTTTTCCCCAAACATAATCCTGCTCCACACCACTCCACGTCTGTGAAAGTGCCTATTTGGCCTCTTAGAACTTGAAAACATCCTTGATGTCTTTCTACCCTTCACACAATAAAGCTAATCAATCAGCTACTTCTGCTGGTTTTGGTATCAAAATATACTTTAAATTGTACCGCTTATCTCTTCCTTCATTGCTGTCATCCTTGGCCAAGACACCAAAAATAATACCTGGCTCACTGCAATCAGCAACTAACTGGTTTGCCTGTTTTTATCTTATGGGCTGCATAGGAACTCTTACTAAGACCACAATGACTGCTAAAAAATATTTTGCCCTCATGTTTTTCAAACTTCATGTTACTTACCACCTGTGGCCAAATAAAATAAAATTTGTTTTTGAATAATCTGTTTTCAGTAAGAGGCTTTTCCACAGGATTTAACAAGACTATCCTAAGCCTGAGTGTCTAATTTATAAAAGTTGATCTCAAAATGAAGACTACCAAAAGGCTCACCAGCAGGACTGGAAAGGGCTTTGAGCTTGTGACACATAGGAAACCACTGACCAACACGTTATGCTCAGACTGAAGGCAGTACTCATGGAGGGAAATGTCAGCAGTTCCCATAGGAGGGAAGTGTCAGCAGTTCCCATAGGAGGGAAGTAAGAAAGAGTAATGCATTTTGTCATAAAGAGCAAAACTAGGACATTCATCAATGAGTGGAATGGCAAATTTCTCCTTCTATTGATGGCTTCTCCCTGACATGCAAAGTCAGAACTGCCAAAGACTAAATGGGGATTGTCTGAATAAATAGTGGATTCCCAAACGCTGAAGCTATTCAGTAGATAATCGATTCCCAACCACTGGAGATATTCTCAAACACTGAATGGCAGGATATTTCAGCTGAGATTTAAACATTAATATTAGATCAAAAAACATAGAAGTTTCATTCTGCTTTATAACCAAATATTAACACTTACTGATGGATACTATGGAGGCAAGGCATGTTTCTCACATTCGCTCTCAAGGAGCTAACAGTCTGGTAGCGAGATAAGCAAAGGCACCATATACAAGTAAAATTGTGAGACTGCATTAGTGCTCTATTGCTGTCATAACAAATTGCTACATACTTAGTTGCATAAGCAAAGCAAATTTATTATCTTGCAGCTCTTTATGCCAGAAGTTTGACTTGTATATCACTAGTTAAAGTCAAGGTAACCACAGGGCTGCATTCCTTTCCGGAGGCTTTAGGGGAGAATATAATATCATAGTGAAAATTTGTCTTTTTTCTGCCCCACAAAATACTCTAGGGACAGTAGGCAGAAATTATGTATGGGGTTTTAATATAGCTAGCACTAGTAATACATTTTTTTTGTGCAGATGATGACAAGATTTTTAATGTAATTTAATTAGCTCTTAATATTTGAAATGATTCAGGATCGAATGGTCAACAAGCTATGACCTCTGCCCTCAGTTGGCTTATATAGCAGAGGGAAATGTAGACAATTAAATAAAAACCATTACACAACAGGATAAGGACTAAAGTAGGGTGAGAAAGATGCTAGGGTAACACAGGTTAGGAATAAATAATGAAGACAGAAATGTGTTTCCAAAGAAAAAAATACGAGGTAAAAGGAAGAGAAAGAATATTCCAGGTAGGGAGAAGAATATTTGTGAAGTGTGGAAGGTGAGAGTTTAGAGTGTTTCTTGAACTAGAGATGAATACATGGCTGGTGTAGAAACTGTATGACAAGGGGAAGGAGCGGTCAGTGAATGTTGGGAAGTAGACTAAGGTTAAGTTGGTGTTAGGATTAAAGTATAGATGTATTATTTTGCCAAACATACCGTGAATAAGTAATCTTACTTGTCAACATAAAATATGGCCTATTTTTTTATTAGTACAAATTCTGGGCAACCAAAGTCACTTAGCTAAGCACTAAAATTATAAAATAATTATATACACATATAAGGTTACGTTTACAACATGTAAGGTTACATTTATCTCCAGATCTACATGGAGCTTATAGTTAAGTCAGATAGACTTAATGGCTTCAATTCTATTGTTTATTCCTTCATTTATCGATCATTGCATTGTTCAGATAATTAAGGATGTTAAAAATAATCAGAGATATTTTCTGCCTCACCTCCCTTGAGAATATAGTATGCAGTATCACCTACCATAAATGCAGCTGTGAGAAAACCAATGATGAGAAGTTGCATGTAAATCCTTAGCACTGAGCTTGGCTCATAGTGAGCTGCTATTTTTACAACAAGAGAAATGATTAATGATTTCCTCATTTGTAGTTCTATAATGGAAATAGATAAATATTAGGAGTCTGACAGATATGGATTCCTATAGGAATACTAGATCAACCATTTATTTCCGTATGACCTTGGCTAATTCTGGCATTCCTTTTAAGTCTCAATGTTCTTAATTTTAAACGGGGATAATTATATTGATTTTGCAGAACTGGTTTGAGATTTATAATTTAAACATACACATAATTAAATATATTATTTTATTTAATTCATTTCAATTCAACTGTCAATATATAGCACATTTTTAAAACTAACCACTTAGCAAATTTAAATTTATTTCCCCTTAATTCTTTTCAATTCAATCATCAGCAATATCAAATTTTATCATTTAAATAGATGGTAGGGAAGGCTTCATAAGTGGTTGTTGCTGTCTTTCCAAATGCTTGCTTTCATAATGATGGATTATCATTATATAGAGTTTAAAATGAATGATAGAAGAGAGTTGGTTTGCTGTGGGAACTTCCAAGAAACCGTAAGATATATACAGGATCTGCTTCACCCAAAACTAAAGGTGCATTAATACCTGTTAATGTATCTTTCTTTTTTCCAATTTGATGGGCCATTTATTTTATATAGGTTTTCATTTACTCATTAAAGTGGTTTGCATCATTAGCTTGAACTTCTAAATAGATGGCAACATAATAAGTTACTTGCAGACAGTCTCTAAAGTCCTCCCACACAGACTCAGAATTTGAACTAAGTTTCAATTTCTGAATGGGGTCTTTTGATTAGGCACAAGTTATATTCTTGCTATTTGTTCCGTTCTAAAAGTCTCTGTTGACAATATGTAAAAGGAACTCATGATGAAAAGTAAGAATGGGTACTTTGTCTAATTAAATGTTATTCCCCTTCTTCAAAATGTGATCTTACTTTTGGACACAAAACATATTATTGATGGTCTTTGGAATGAAAATCATAAAATGTTCCATGAGATTTTTCATTGAAGGATGATATTTTCATAACAGATACATGCACCTCTTTTAAATAATAAAAGTAATGAGCCCGTTTGGAGGCTTTGAAAATTCCAGAAGTATATAAATAGCAAAATAGCTCTAATTTAATAGCATTATTAAATAATTTACAATATATTATATTAATTTTAAATAATTTTATATTATTGTTATATAGTATCGTAACTTTGTAATCCATGTTTTTCTTTGCTCAAACAAACAAACAAAAAACACTAATAAACACACAAACAACAACAAATCCCCTTTGGGGAGCATCATTCTTCACTCCCCTCTTCAAAGAGACCAAAGTCCAACTAAAACTGCCACACAAATGTAACGATCACTATTGTCCATCACTCTACTATTACTACCATTTTTTAGTACTGTGTGCCAATTACCCTTATGTTTGTTTTATTGAAATATTTTATTCTTCAACCAGCTCTATATAATTGGTAGAATTATCTTTCCAATTTTACAGTATAAAAACTGGATGTCATAGATGCTAAATAACTTGCCTAACATCACACAGCTGGTTAGAGGAAGAACCATTTGACTGTAATCACCACAATCTTAATCACAACAAGACCATGCCTACCATATTGGGTAATTAAGATCATTATAGAAAAGATGATTTTTATAGAAAATTATAGAAAAGATATTTATTAGGGTCTCCTTTAAGATGAAACCTTTCTTGACAAATGACAAACAAATGTAGTGATGTAGAGGGAATATAGCTTTGGGGGAAAGGAAGAAGAATTGTTCACTAGAATGCTATTAGAGCTACTGGTTTGTACTGGAGTATAGTTTGATAGAGGAGAAGAGTAATGAATGGTATGAAAAAGACAAGGGTAAAAGAAGCAATGAGTGTAAGAGACAGAAAAAGTTTCTCAAATTGTCAACTATAATTTCCCAGAAATCTATTTTGAGCTGAGGGCTCTGATAATCTTCCTTTTGTGAAAGCCCTTTACAATCTTGGAGGAGTTTTCACATAGATGGCCTGATTTAATTTCCACAACAAACTTCTAAAGAAAATATGAGATCCTCAAACTACTAATACCAAACCTATGGCTTAGAGAATTAAATCCCACTGTCTAGAATCATGATGAGGAAACTTTAATTTATGCAGCACATATTTAAGTCAAGTACCAAGCACTGTATCATGATGCTGAAGGAGGTCCCTGAGAACTAAGACATACAGTCTTGTTAGAATCATGCATATAGCCTGTAAATCATTTCATAATTACCTCAGTTATGCATATGATTTTTGGAACAACTTATAACAATTGCCATTTCAGTTAAACTTATCTGTGACATGACTGCCATTATTTTTCAGGGACTTCACACAGGTGAATTCTTCTGAGTTTTAGAGGAAAAAGCAGATGGCGTTAGCTCACCATTACACTGAAATTTTTTCTGAGGTGATTTGACTTTGGAGGTTTGAATTGGGAGCTGTTAGAAGTACATACTTCATACCTTTAAATAACAACTACCACAACAAACTCTGCATTTTCCCTTTAGGCTCTTTGTGGTCCTAAGTGCACAGCTGAGTAGCCAAATAATGCCAGTACTTAGAGTTTTACAAAAGTAAGTGTTGCACATTAATAGTTGCATCAGAATGCAAATTGTGGACTTCATGGCACCTGAACCTTGGAAGTCAAAGGCAGTGTAAATCTTTGGGTGTGAGTTTCATTATCTGAAAACTGGGGACAAGAATCAGCTACATGATATATCAAAGGAATTCTGGGCAGTGAATGGAAGCATCATCACTTTCTTCACCTCTATAGTCATTTTATTGATTGCTACTAGAAGCTTTGTATGGTGAGCTTCTTCTTCTTTCTTAAAAAATATGTTAACTGCAAATAAAAATGCATGTTTATCCTCTGCCTCTCTGTTGTCTCCTCAAGACTATATTCATCTAGCTTCCTGTTTGGTCCATTGAGAGCCCTGGCAGAGATCTGCAGCAGATAGAAAAATGATGTTGGGATATCGCATACTTTTAACAAAGGGGTCTGATCTTTGTTCCAAGTTGTGGGGAGGGAGGTTTTAAGACCTTGGAATTTTCCTACTGTTAGGATTTTTATTCATTCTTCATTGTGGGCTTCCAGGAGTACACCCAAATTCATACTAACAAGATGACTTGGGGTGGGGGAGCCTAGATAGCTTCAAGATGGGGGGCTGGCCATTCTGGAAAGACCAACCATGCAATTAAAAGGCTGGGTCTCTGAGGCAAGTGACATCAGCCTGACCTCTTAACCTCTGAGTATAGGAGGTTATGATTGAGCTCAGTCATGTGGCTAATAATTCAGTCAGACGTACCTATGTAATAAACCCCAGTAAAAACTCTGGACACCTGTAGCTTGCATGTGCTCTCTGGTTGGTGAACAGATCAATGTGTCTGGAGTATGATGAGGCCTGATTCCATGGCCAGAAGACACAGAAACTCCACTGGTGGGACCCTCCCAGACCTCATACTGTACATTTATTGTTTTGGCTGGTCCTGATTTATATGCCTTATAATAAAACTGTGATCACAAATAGAGTGCTTTAGTGAGTTATTTGCATCATTCTAGATAATTATCAAACCGAAAGGTCTAGTGGGAGGCCCTGAGTTCATCAGAAGTGCAGATGGTCTAGAACCCCAGAAATTGCAACTGGTGTCCGAAGTGAGGGCAGTATTCATGGTAGCATGGCTTCAACCTTTGCAATCTGTCTTAACTCTAAGTAATTAGTATTAGAATTGTACTGCAGTATTGCAGACACATAACTGTTGATCTCTGCCCAAATACATGAGCATTCCTACACAGTTTTTGTGTGACTATCTCCAGTTTATGTCTACTTATGTTTTTAAGGGCCAGCATCTATGACTTTCTTTAGAGGGTTAACTTAGGGCTAATAGACCCGCTTTGACCAGTGTTATAGGCTGAAACGTGCTCCCTCCCTCAAATATATATATATAGTAAATTTCTAAACCCCAGTACTCCAGAATGTGACTAAAATTGGAGGTAGGGCCTTTAAAGATGTGATTAATGAGGACTTCAGGATGATCCTTAATCCATATGACTAGCGCCCTTACAAGAAGAGATTAGGATACAGGCAACATACAGATCAAGGACGGACCCTGTGAGGACACAGCAAGATGGTGGCCACCTACAAGCAAGGAGAGAGGCCTCTGAAAAAAAACAAAATCTGCCAACACCTTGATCTTGGAATTCTAGCCTCCATATCTATGAGAAAATAATTTTCTGTTGTTTAAACTACCTAGTTTTGTTGGGTGTGGTGGCTCACACCTGTAATCCCAGCACTTTGGGAGGCCCAAGTGGGAGGATCGCTTGAGCCCAGGAGGTCGAAGCTGCAGTGAGCCATGATTGTACCCCTGTACTCCAGCCTGGGTAACAGAGTGAGAGTCTCAAAACAAAACAATACAAAAATTACCTAGTCTATGGTATTTTTTTTTTTTACAGTATCTCTAACAAGCTAGTACACTTATATATGCAGACAAGGAAGAAAAGCATAAAAATATGTGTTCTTATAGTTGTCCAGTAACTAAAGGCTGACTGACACAGAAGTATGAAGGCCCAACTATCTTGTCTGGTGTCAGTTCAAACTCTGAGCTATAATCTGCACCACATATTTCTTTGAAGGCTTAGGCTGAAGCTAAGGCTTTGACTGAACTTGCACGCTCCTTGCTTGACTTCTTTCTACCATTCCATTCTGCTTTTTCCTGGGAATATTTTAATTGAACCATTTATACATTCATTGTAGTTTGAACGTCTACTTTTGGGTGACCCATTTTAAGAGAAGGCATTTATCCTGCTGTCTTTCTCCCTGTGGATTACCATACATCGACTGGTCTCTTGATCAATATTTACTGCCCCTGTCAAGATAGCCAAATGGTATAACTCTCTCCTTTTAGGTTTATTAACCTCTCCTGGAACTGAGAGTGCAACAACTCTGTTGATGCGAGTTCCACGATGCAGCACTATCCTTTGCGATTTCCCTACACTGAGCCCACAATATGTCAATGGAAAAAACATTTTTAGATTACAAAACATAATAGAGTTTTGGTATTTGTAGTCATTAACTCTTATTTACAAAGTATTTCTCTTCTTGCTTTGCTACGTTTGTCTCTTAGTTAAGAGACAAAGAGTGATAAAGTGGATAAGTATATAAATCCCGGACCTTTGCCACCTAACAGGAATACGTCCAGGGTAAGTCATGATAATTGATCACTCTGTGCCTCAACATTTCTAGCTATAAAATTATGATAATAATATAGATTTCATAACTCATTTTTCTTAAGATTGAGTTAACATATCAAAAATATTCCAATAGTAAATGTCCGATAAATGATAACTGCTTTGACTTTTATGTTTCATTGACTGCTTTATTTTATTCTTGAAAGTAGGGCTACCCCTCCTTCCATGCCCTAATAGTGAAAACATCCATTCCCCTTTGCCTTCTTCCAGAGAACATTCTCTAGCATTTGGTGCAGTAGACGTTTGAATTTATTCAACAAATACTGCGTGCAAGACATTGACCTACAAACTAAAAATATACCAGTAAACAAGGCAGAAAAAGTTTAGCATAACATAATACCTAAGATGCATGTAAACAGTGGAAAGAGTACAAATCCACCACTTTTCTATTTGACAGAGTGACTGGGTTGGGGATTGTGGACCCCATGTATGTGGGGAGCAGCAAAGTCTTCCAGGAATAAGCGGAATTTGAGCAAGGCCACGAAACAGAAAGAAAAAGCCAGTCACGAACAGGGCCAGGGTGAAGAAGTTCTTAGGTAAAGGAAATAGCAATTGCCATGGCCCTGGGATAGGAAGAATTTGCTTTACTAGGATAAATAAATAAAGTAAGAAGATGAGGAGAAAGCATTACACTTCAGAGTTCTGTGACACATATAGAAGGGTTCTCTTGAGATATTGCTTATATGAAAAAAAAATTCACCTTACATTAAAACAACAGCAAGCCATATGACTGTTTGAAAATTTTCTCCAGTGCTCTCTATGTGAAATGGGCTGATCAGATTTCTGAGAGAGATTTATCCATGTAAGCTGCAAAACACAGCGGTTTATAAGTGCCTAGAATTTCAAATATTTAGATTTGTCTAGAATAATGCTGAGTTCTCAGGAAGACTGGAGAAGCACAAAGAGGTTAAAAATAAAAGTAAAATGTCAAGTATCTGCTCACGTTTGCCCTGAAATAACTCCTAGACACTAACTTTTGAAATGTACAGCAGCTCATTCAATCCACATTCCTCCTCAGATCTATACTCTTCTCTAGTTTTGTACAGATGAATTTCAAATTTTCCCAGATAAGATTTGGTTCTGAGCTTCTAAATGTTCATCAAAGATAACACTGAAAAATTCAATTATGCTACCTTTTTTTTTTTTTTTGCAAAAGGGAGAAAACCTTGCCATAATCAGTGAAGCTATTTTTAAATTGCAGGAGGGCAGGAATGAAGGTACAAATTAATGAGCTGATGTCATATTAATGTAGTCTTTTTGATCTTGTAATCATGAGCTCTTTACAAATCATGTTTGGTTTCAGGATTGTGATTTGAGACTCCTGGTTGCAGACATATAATTTAAATAGCATTAAAGGAAGCTCCAGATGTTTCAGGGGAAACATTTCTTATATTTAAGAATGAAGCCACTGAAGACAATCTTGCCTAACTAGCTGTGTGCTCAAGGACAATTTACTTTACTTCTCAATGCCTTAGATGCTTTATTTAGATTAGTTGATTTCCAGGGCTCTTTCACATCTGACGCAATCATGAAAATTGTCTGTGGTTGAGAAATCTAGAAAAATAAGTCATGTAACAAAACGTCTCAGAATAAAGTCAGGTGATAGACCTTGAAGAATCATTTTTACAAAGAAAAAAATATAAGAAGGGCTAGGTTACACAATTTTTTTGGAGAGACCATGTCTCATTATTCTGTTTTAAGATTCTTATTGCCTACATGCTTATGTGCCCATTGAATCCAAACTTCAAAATGTAAGTTGTGCTTCTTTGTGATGAGGGATGATTAAAACTCAGGACCTTTATTAGTTCCGAGACAACTGTTTTTAAATCTTCAGGATACATTGACTAGGTGGGAATGCTTTTACAACGAAGTATTTTTGCTAAATGTAGACAATAAAAAAAGAAAGAGAGGAAACAGGGAAAGAAAAACAGCCCAACAACAAAAAACTTGACATTTAAAAGTGATTTGGAAACAAAACAAAAATCTGAATTATAAAAAAGCCAGATCAAAATAACTCTGCAGTCAGAAACAGTTCCTAAGAGAGAAGGCAAAATAACATTTTTATTTTTCTGAAAATGAATACTTTTGTTCTTGTCTGAATATTCTTCATTAAGTAGAAACTATTTATGTATTGAAGGTCAGGAATTTTAGCTTAAGTGCTAGAACAATTGCATGGAGCATGTAGTGTGATTTCTTCAAGGACCACTCAAGGAATTTTTCCTCCTTTGTGGTTTAAACACTTTCTGTGGTGCTTTTTTGACAGATGTGTGGTTATGAATATTTATAGCATTACCAAACATGAAAAATAAAATGTTTTGTTTCATTCCTAGAATGAAAAGTATATAATGTGTTTGGAGGAAACAGGGAAAATGGTAAAGAATGATTTATCTTGGAAAGTGAATATCTAGTCTGGATTATTTTCAGCATAAGGCTCTGCCATTGAGTAATTTCACAGTGTATAGGATTATTAATTCCTTTTCTTAACTTTAATCACTTCAATTATCCCTGATAGAAGTCTTCTCCAATAACGGAGTTCATTGCTTCACAAGTATTTATTAAAATTTTTAAGTTCTGTGTTTTTAGTTGCAAATAGAATTCTTGGGTATTCAACAAACTAAACAGACCACAAAATATCAAATATTAAATAGAATCTTAGACCTGATTATGTTTCCTGCAACTTTTAAATTCTGAAGCTAATTATCTTTCACATATGCTTGCATGATTTTATTGAGCAAGGGGCCATATATTTTTCAACAACTTCAGTTAAACTTTTTACAGGACCAGCACATATTAGTAATAATCAGATCAAATACACTCAGTATTCGGTTGCAGTCGCATGCCTACATTAGAGGGCAAACTTGAGAATGGTGGCTGAGTTGTAAGAGATGTTTTTTAAAGAAATACAATTGTTGGCAGGACCTGGCAGATCAGGCCTGCAAGCTTAGCAGTTTGGGAGGCCAAGAATTGTCAATTGTCTGAGCCCAGGAGTTTGAGACCAGCCTGGGCAACATGGTGATACTCCATCTCTACAAAAAATACAAAATTTAGCCAGGTGCTGTAGCACGTCTGCAGTCCCAGCTACTCAGGAGGCTGAGATGGGAGGATACCCTAAGCCCAGGCGGTTGAGGCTGTGATGAGCTGTGATCACACCACTGCACTCCAGCCTCAGGGACAGAGTGAGACCTTGTCTCAAAAAAAAAAAAAGAAAAGTAAATACAGTTACCTGTTAGGAAGCAGGAACAAGTCTAATAAGGGGAGAAAGAAGGGCCAAAAGGAGTCTGTCTAATAAAGGTGGTTCACTAAAAATGACTGACTACTGGAATTCATGGATTAATTTATTTGGAAAGGAGGAAGAATGGGAAAGAATGAGATCACAGGACATTAACTTTTGCTTCTGCTTTTGGGTTTTTTTATATGAAAGCAAAATGAAATTTCCCTGTGTCCAACACATCAGCATCAACAAGGAAATATCATCATAGAGAGTGATAGGTCTATGGGACCAGCATGCATTTGTATAAATCTAGTTGGAGCCCACAAAGAACTGGCTCCAAAAGCAGTTCTATGGACAAGAGACAAGTTGATGTTAAGAATGAGTTATTAATCCCAGCACTTTGGGAGGCCGAGGTGGGCGGATCACGAGGTCAGGAGATAGAGACCATCCTGGCTAACATGGTGAAATCCCGTCTCTACTAAGAATACAAAAAATTAGCCGGGTGTGGTGGCGGGCGCTTGTGGTCCCAGCTACTTGGGAGGATGAGGCAGGAGAATGGCGTGAAGCCGGGAGGCAGAGCTTGCAGTGAGCCAAGATGGCACCACTGCACTCCAGCCTGGGCGACAGAGCATGACTCCGTGTTAAAAAAAAAAAAAAAAGAATGAGTTATTACATTACATGCAGTAAACTGTGGCATTTTAAAGCCTATATAAGAACAAAACAATATGATGTGTATTTTAATTTCTAAGGTTTTTTTTAAACTGTTGAAAAATAGTAATCCTTTCACAACTGTGCATTTCTAGATTACATCTACAAATTGTGGTATGTATCTGCAATAACAGGAATCCTGGATTAGGTATGTGCACGCAATTGCAAGTCAAAGTTTTTATGTTCATGATGTCATGGCCATGTCCCTCACTAATACCACACTCAAGTTCATAAATGTATAGATCCCTCATACACATCCTCCATCTTTTGTATACTGCTCCCATGAAATCAATCTTAATCATAATTAATTCCATGACAATACTATGTGTATGTGCTAATGCCATATAATTGTGGCACTTTTAAACATTACAAGTGAATAGTGCATCCCACTCAGCAATTGGACCATAGTAATTATTTCCAATGTGCGACGTACCAAAACCTTGTAAGTTAAAATATTTAACTTGTAAATTTTATCTAAGGTGACATATAGATATGTGGATTATCAAAACTTAAAATAGTGTGAAAAACCAAGCTAAGGAGTTGGAAAGAAAGAAATTAGAGTTTGAAAATATAAAGCAAAAAAAAAAAACAGCATGCTAAACATAACATCCTCTTCTTTTCTTTTCATTCTCTTCTTTTCTTTTCTTTCTCCTCTTCTTCCTTCTTTTTCCTCCTCCTTCTTCAACTTCTTTTTCCTGATAGCTAAAGTTGAGTTATATCTTATTATGTTTATTACTATTTTATTATTTATCCAAGCTTTTAAGTACTTTGGAGGTAAATATTAAGTTTCATTATTAAATCTGTCATGAAATAATTTGTGGCCATAAAAACAAAACTTTTTAACAATCCTCTGGCATTAATTCAGTTAGCCCTGAATTTATGATCTAAAACTGTCATAAGGATAACCTTGATTGAACAATTATGCAATTTACAATTTAATTAAAGTTCTAGAAGCATCAAATTGTTAAAGAGTTGGAAATGTATTCTAAGCTAAGACTGAAAACAGTATTTATGTGAATTTACTTGAAAGAATTCTTCCCCAAAAACCTGTTAACGTCATTCCTGGTAAGATTTTCAGCAGTGAAGTCTGATTTTCCGGGAGGAAATCTTTTACCAATCTGGGATAGGTGAAAAAATGAATGAATGACATTATTCACAGATGTTACAGACTCTCATCCTCAGCATTGTCACTAGCATATTCTTTAAAGTAAAATGTGATGGGAAAGATATAGGGAAAGAGAGGAAACCTCTTATCTGGACTAGCAATCAAGAGAGTACCAAAATTCCCAGTGGCTTCTAGGGTCTTGGAGAAGAGTTGTATCATGACAGATGCAGGAGAATAGGCCCTATTGCATGGGCGCATAGCTTCAGTATAATTCCTAGACTACTGAAATAATATCTAGTTATTTTCAAAAAGTGTTTATTTCTGATTATCTTAAAACAGACTCTTTTGTGACTGTTAGTAAGGTACACATCTGAGTAGTTGGAAGTTTTTCTTAAGTTACTTAAAGAATACACTTGAATGCTGCGATTTTTTAACCCATTTTTTATCCTTAGAGATTCCTTTTACATTTTAGGAAAACATGGGTGGCAGCATCAGTAAAACATGTTTTTTTGTGAAACCAATAGCTGTTTGTGTAAAAAGATTTCATTGTCAGATGTCATCATTGGTGTGATCATTGTGAATGAATCGTAATACAATCTCTCCAAGTCATAGACACTCTGAAACCAGACATGTTGAGAGGTGAAGCCAGGTGGGCTTCTGGGAGTAGGTGGGGACTTGGGGAACTTTTGTGTCTAGCTAAAGGATTGTAAATGCACCAATCAGTGCTCTGTGTCTAGCTAAAGGATTGTAAACGCACCAATCAGCACTCTGTAAAAACCAATCAGCACTCTGTAAAATGGACCAATCAGCACTCTGTAAAATGGACCATTCAGCAGGATGTGGGCAGGGCCAAATAAGGGAATAAATGCTGGCCACCGGAGCCAGCAGGGGTAACCCCCTTGGGTCCTATTCCACTGTGTGGAAGCTTTGTGTGGAAGCTTTGTTCCTTTGCACTTCCCAGTAAATCTTGCTGCTACTCACTGTGTGGGTCTGCACTGCCTTTATGAGCTGTAACACGCACTGTGAGGGTCTGTGGCTTCATTCCTGAAGCTGGTGAGCCTAGAAACACACGGAGAGGAACAAACAACTCCTGACGCACCACCTTTAAGAGCTGTAACACTCACTGTGAGGGTCTGCAGCTTCACTCCTGAAGTCAACAAGACCATGAACCCACTGGAAGGAAGAAACTATGGACACATCTGAACATCTGAAAGAAAAAACTCCAGACACAGCATCTTTAAGAGCTGTAACACTCAGCATGAAGGTCCGCGGCTTCATTCTTGAAGTCAGCGAGACCAAGAACCCACGAGAAGGAGTAAATCCCGGACACAATGTTAGAATGTCTTTTCAATTCTACTATTGAACCACAGAGTCTTGCTTAGAAGTCATAACTCATATTTCATGGGGAGAAGTCTTAACTACATGAAATAAGACTAACTTGCTCTATCCTTGCAAATTCCAAATAGCTACGTGTTTTATTCCTGCAGAGCCTGTTTACCTACTAAGATACAAGAAGAAATAGGTTTTTTTGGACAAAAAAAAAAAAAAAAACACCTGAAACCGGATTTTTAAGTCCTTCTCTAAAAATTTTATACATCATTTAACTCATAATACAAAAAATTGAAAATATATGTTGTGATTGTTTAAAAATCTTAAATTTTAAAGTCATTGTATCTCAGTGTGTTTCATTCAATATTTCCTCTTGCTTCAAACTTTCTTTTTCTTTTTTCTTCCAAAATTTTCCAAAATTAAAATCATACTATTTTAATACAATTATCAGAAAGCAAAAATACTTCACTCAAATTTTGGAAATCAGAATTATATTTATTTGCAAATATTTTTTGTATCAGAGGCCTAGAAACAAAAAACTGTTTTTTGCCACTTATTAGTCCACTGAAAGAAAATCCAATTCAGTATATTTAAATACTGTAGGTATTAGAGTAGGTAGTTAGGCAGACATGAGTATAGCAGGAGAGACCTGTCTTCCAGGAATGTCAGGCAAAAACCAGGTGATGGTCAGGCAGTTGTTAAACTTTCTCTCTAAAATGATATTTAGTTACAGTTGGCACCAGGAAAAGACTGTCTTCCAGTAGAAAACTCATTAAGCTGGTGATCAGCAGCTTCCTGATAAGATATTAGGCTTTGGGCAAGCAGGTGGAAGAGGCAAAACGGCGGAGTTTAATCAGTATATGACCTTCCTCTGGGAACACACTATTTGTAAGGGAAAAATGCTTCAAGTGAGCATGCATACAACTTCAGTAACACACTGTGTATGTGGCCCTTCCCAAGTGCCAGTAGGTCACTGCACATGCAGACAGCCCACCCCAAGGGAAAAATTAAGATAGAAGAAACATAAACCTGATAATCATGCCAATGTATAAAACCCCAAGTCTAGGGCTGAACGGGGCACTTGAATCTTTCAAGACACCCACTTGACCCTCTCCCAAGTGCAGTTTGCTTCCTTTTGCTCCTGCTTTAAAACTTTTTAATAAACTGTCACTCCTGCTCTAAAACTTGCCTCGGTCTCTCCCTCTACCTTAAACCTGCTTCTGACCCTCAGACAAATTCTTTCCTCCAGGGAACCAAGGATTGAGTTTGCTGCAGACCTATACAGTTTCACCACTGGTAACATAGGGAGATTGGTGTAAAGAGGAAAAATTATTTGTGTTTATTTTTCCTTGTCTGAATGAATGCTCTGAATGAATGAATGAATGGTGCTAAATACGTCAGAGGAATAGGAAAGTTACTGTTTCTTTTCTAAAATAAGTAGATACCATAACAAAGCAGTTTTTAAAAAATTTATCTGGGAGCGGGAGAGGATGCTGGGGGAAGGGAGAGATAGAAGGTAAACAGGAGAAAGAAGAGAGATCTCTCTTTTTCCAGCCTAAAGAGTTACTCCTAATCTCTTTAGAAAGGTTAACAATTAAGACAGCACTAAATTTCTCAGTTGCCCTTTCCAGTTTGATATTGGACATCCTGTTTTTTTCATAACAAAATGCAAGACTTAGATCTGAAGGGGAAAAAAATCAATGAAAACTCTCTTTATGAGGTTTTTGTTCCTATGCAGATAATCCACAGTGTTCTATAGAAATTTAGACTCTGAATTGCATTCAAATTAAGGACAGATAATGCAGTCTGCATTTAAATTTTAAATCTGCACGTGGTACTCTGCATTTATTACTAAGCTTTAGCTTATAGAAGAGCAGATGGTCTCTGTGCTCCAGATCAAATACTGTCAACTACTTATTTGATCATCTGCATTGGGTTTTTGATTTAAATAATTGAGCTTTTGCAGTCAGTGCTTCTGAAACCTGACCTGCTTCTTGCAGCTTTTCTGATTGTGGCAACCACTTTTGGCTCTTAACCAAGAACTATTTATACAAACTTTTTGAACATACTTAATCCAAGAATGAAAAATTTTATTAAGAGTCTTCATACTCCTTCAGGAAATGGAATATTCATTTCTCTTTTTCAAATAGTCAAATTGATAACCCTATGTTTGATTTACTAAACCATTAACCACAAATAAGGAAGAATATATTAATTGGCTTTCTTGTTTCTTCCTATGGCAGCTTATTTGCAGCAATGGCCCAATCATTCTCCTCCCTGTATTCTCTCCCATTTTCTGTGTAACTTTAAAGTTTCTCCCATTAAGAGGTGGGGTGTATTTCTTCACTCTTTAAAATTGTCCTGGCCTCATGACTTGTTTTGAGTAATAGAATATGGTGTTGGGGACTTCTTGACAGTAATAGGTCTGCACACTTCCACTCGTTCTCCTGCCCCAAACTTATACATATGGGTTATCCCAAGATCAACAGAGCCACCTACCTAACCTATTGTTGATCATGCACACTTGCAGAAGCTTTACATAAGAACAACACAGCTAAGCACAATCCATATTGCCAATTCACAAAAATGAAAGCTAAATGAATTGTTATTTTGGGTTATGAGGCATTGGTGTTGTTGAATGTCTGACAATAATTAACTGACACAACTTCTATTTTATTTTCTACCAAGCGACTTTTCCCCACGTGGCTTAGGAGTTCAAACAAACATAGCTTTGAAAGCTGGCAGACCTTTACTGTTTATTTATCTTTGACAAATTTCTTTTACTCCTGTGTGCCTCCACTCATTCATTTAGACAATAAATACCTAATTTAGTTTCGGCTACGTGTTAGTCACTGTGCAAGGTGCTTTGAATAGGGTGATGACCAAGGAAGAAGCCTGTGATTTATGGCTGTTTCATTCCAAATGATAATAATATTCGTCTCTTAAATTTTATATAAGGAGTAAATTAAGCAATGAGTATATAACACACAAGCACATGAGTGCCAATTGCTCCACACCCCTCCAAGACTCTTTCAAGAGGAAAGAGCACATCACTAAGGAATGATCTCTGATACAGCTTTAGAACCAATTCTGCTACTTCATATAACCACCCGATGGGTCCCTCCTCCCTAACGCACAAACAAAATTAACTCATTGAGACCATAGCATTGCAGCAAAGAAAGAGTTTAACTGATGCAAGTCCAGCCACACCAGGTGGAAGGTAGAGTTACTACTTAAATCAATCTCCCCAAAACTCAGGGATCACGGGTTTAAGGATAATTGGTGAGTAGGGGGTCAGAAAGTAGGGAGTGCTGAATGGTTGGGTCAGAGATAAAATCAAGGGAGTTGAATCTGTTTTCTTGCACTGAGTCAGTTCTTCGCTGGGGGCCAAAACCAGATGAGCAAGTTTATTGATCTAGGTGGTGCCAGCTGATACAATAAGTAAAAGATATGCAAAATATCTCAAGCACTGATCTTAGGTATTAAAATGGTGATATTATCCCCAGGAGCAATTTGGGGACTTTCAGAATCTTGCAGCCTCCAGCTGCATGACTCCTAAACCAAAATTTCGAATCTTGTGCCTAATTTGCTAGCCCTACGGAGACAGTCTAGTCCCCAGGCAGGAAGAGGGTTTGTTTTCATAGAGGGCTATTATCATCTTTGTTTCGAAGTTAAACTATAAACTAAGTTCCTTCCAAAGTTAGCTCAGTTATGTCCCGGAATGAACAAGCATGCTTGGAGGTTGGAAGCAAGATAAAGTCAGTTAGGTAAGATCACTTTCATTGTCATAATTTTCTCAGTTATAATTTTTGCAAAGGCGAGTTCATTAACTAAAAAGAATGAAGTCAGATTGAGTGGGATTGAGATTTTGATTCTGTCATTTTTACCTATTACTTAACCTCTCTAAATCCTGTTTCCTATTCAACAAAACAGAGCTAATGCTTTTAAAATATTTTTATTAGTGTAAGTCATGTCTCCTGTCCTCAATTTGTGTTGAGATTGCATATTGACTCTGAAATGTCTGCAATCACTATTACTTGTAATTAACATTCTAAGAAATTGAATCAAAAGCAAAAAAAATTGGTTAAATTTTTCATGACATATTTTTGTTCGAAGTTCCTAACTGCATATGACATTGACCCTTTTTTCTGGAGCTGAAGACAATTCTATAAAGCCTGTTACTGAGCCAATTCCCATGTGAATTTCACAGATTGCTTCATTGAACTGAGAACATGATCAGAACGTCCAGGAACTTCAGATCATTAGTCATTTCATAGGGGAAAACAGATGGCTTCCCTAGAAGAAGAAATTTTCACTTCCCTCAGAATTTGGACACCATTACAGAAGTAGGCCTAATTGTTCGGAGAAAACATGTGTGAGTAACTTTCAACTGGAATCTGTACCTCACCTTTCTCTCAGGATATGTGTATGCATATATAAATTATACTCCATCAACAGAAGGGACTCTCAAAGACAGAACGATTACAATCGCCCAAGTCTGTGAACGTGGAAATGTACCTGGCAAGAATGCAATGGTCTGCAGAATGAGTGAATATACCTTGTCCTCAGAAGGTATTCTATAGAAAAATAGTATTTATCATATATACATACTATATAAACTATTGATAATAGTTTTTTTAATCCTTGTCACTATTGATATTTGAGACCATATAATTATTTGTTGTAGGTGGTGCTGTCCTGGGCATTATAACATGTTTGCAGCACCCCAGTCTCTCCCCAGTAGATTCCAGTAACATCACCAATTGTGACAATCAAAAATGGGCCCTGACATGCCAAATGTCCACTAGTTTCTCTTGTTTAAGAACTATTGATATAAAAATATCAGAATATCAGAAAGGAAAGGAAATATCCTCATATTAACACAACCTCTCATAGGGGGATAATAAAAGGCATGGAGTCCAACTATATTTTTTTATATTAGCATAGTTTTATTGCTCACTCATTCTTTTATCTGCTTCTATATATGAGGCATAGGGCTAGAGACAATTATGAGATGCAAAAATCCTTATTTTCTCCCTATGAGAACATAACACAATCTCCTGAATTATATAATCTAATATAATTTTATCTTGTATTATAGTGCATCACCACCAATGAAATGGTACAGAAAAAATTAGGTGCCATATTTCAAAGGTAGGGTGAAGTTCAGGGTCTTACAATGGTATAGTAAATGGAATTGATGGCATCGGCTACTCCAGATGGCCAGCTACTGCCATCACACACCGGCTGCAGCAGGGAGGTGTAACTAGGGCTGCATGCTCCATGGAGCCAGCAGGAGCCCAGGAGCAGGATGGAGCCACACCCTTCAAGGTGCAGCTGCAGCTGCCCAAACTGCAGCTGGGGACCCAGGCATCCCTGCACTCTTGGGGGCCCAGGAAGGCCCTGCCTAGACTTGCAGGCTTGGAAATGCCTGCTCCTGCTGCCAGGCTTCTCCCTGCTGTCAGTGCCCACTCTGATCTCCAAGCAAAGTTCAGCCAAGCCCAGGCACCATGAACAGCAGCAGGAGGCAGACAGGTTCCTGGGTGGAAGGGTGTGGGTCCCCTGTGAGCCCTACCTTCTGGCCACGGAAGGCCTGAAGGCTGGGGACTGGGCTACCAGTCCCATGGACCAGAGTGGGAACTTGTGGTGCCTTTTCCGTACCTGCCCATGGGCACCCATGGAACAATTGTCATGCACATCCTTCCCTCTGAGCCCATAAAAGCTCCCCACTCAGACAGAGCTGAGCAGACGTTGGGACACCAGACTACAGAGAGGAGCTACCCACTCCAGGGCCTCCTCTGAGCTATTCTGTCACTCAATAAAGTTCCTCTTTGCCTTGCTCACCCTCCACTTGTCTACATGCCTCATTTTTCTTGGATGCAGGATAAGAACTCAGGGCCTGCCAAATGTCAGTGCTGAAATTTCTAGAACATAAACAATGCAAAAACATGCCCCTTGCTTGCCGCAATACGGGAGAAGAGAAGGAGAGAAGAGCCATGGACCTTCAGGGATCCCAGATCTGGGAGCTCCCTGAGTCAGGACTGTGACTCTTTCTTGGGGGCCCAGTGGTTCCTGGAGTCTCCAAGCTTCTGGGCACCACTGGGGAACACAGTGGCAGCTGTGGAAACTACTTGAGGTGCACATGGTCCAGCTGCAGCCTCACAGAGAGCCAGCACCCATGCAGGCACCTGGAGCTGCCAGCCCCACTGCACAGTCGGTATGCCTGACTGTGCACAGTGTCCAGACCCCATGCTTGCTTGCTTACACACCCCTTTTATACAACCCTTGCTGCTCCACGCCTGGCTCACCCTTGGCAGGTGTGGGATTCAGGCTGGTAGCTTGAGCTGCTCGTAGCCTGCCAGGCTGAGTGAGTAAAACAAGCCCCACAGGCTCAGCAAAACTTGGGCAAAAGGCATCACCAGCCACAGAGCTTTCTGGCCAGAAAAGAGACACTCCAAGGATATTGCAAACAGAATCAGGAAATGGATTATTCAGCTTTTAATGCTGGCTTTTATCATTGTACCAGTGTTGATATTGGAATATTTATGCTACATCTATTAGTTTGCTAGGGATGCCAAAACAAAGTACCATAGACTGGGTGTACTAAATAACAGAAAGCTATTTTTCCACAGTTTTGGGGTTTAGAAGTCCAAGATCAAGATGTCATAAGGGTTGGTTTCTTCTGAGGCCTCGCTTCTTGGTTTGTAAATGTCTGTCTTTTTCCTGTGTCTTCCTATCATCTTACATTCGTGTCTCTGTGTCATAATCTTTTCTTATAAGGACAAAAGTCATATTAGTCTAAAGCCCACCTTAGTTACCTCATTTTGACTTAATTACCTCATTAAAATCCTATCTGCAAATATACTCACATTCTGAGGTAACCAGTGTGCCCTTAACATATGAATTTTGAGGGGACATAATTTAGCCCATAAAACCATCTGAGTCTCCATTTTCTTATCTGTAACAAGAGGAAGAATAATGTGTACTTCATAGTAAACTTCCATGAAAATTAAATAAAGGTAGAAAATTGGTTATCTACATTGCTCTTAGCATAGTGTCTAAAACATAACAAGTTTGTAATATAATTAACTATTATAATAATATCATTTTATTTAATTCTTGCTAAAGAAAAAATATTAACGAGAAGGAGCATTTTGCAACAATGATGGTTAGAGCTGAAATAACACATGCAGATAAAAAGCAAATGCAGGTGAGGATGTAGGCAATTCAAGGAGGAGGTAAAATGAAAACAATGTCCAAAGGCATAGAAGTCCATTTGGGATGTGGATAGTATTTCATTTCTTCTAATTTTAATAATTTTTCTATTGTTTTTCAGAAAAAATATTAATCAAAATGTCTTATACTCAATAAGTTCATACACACACACACACACACACACACACACACACATATATATATACTTACATTCCTCTTGCTACCAATTTACCAATTTGTTCTTAGGGTAGTTTCTGTTATTGCTAGCCATGTAACTCAGGAACTCATGGTACAGTAGTTGCATGTCACCCAGAATATGGCAAAAAGCAGTAGCAGTTAAAAAGTGTTTTGTAGGCAGAGAACATGCCACGGCAAAGGCTTACATGATGGAGGATTTTTCTGTTCTTCATAATGCATAAAATGTTTCTCGATCCCTAAGTGACTTGGAAAAGGAGATGTCAATAATAACACTGGGTAAGGCAGGAGAGGGAGTTGAACATGAGGAGACAATGATGAGCTTGGTAATAGGTTGATTGGACGAACTAGGCTGCATACAGGAGATCATGCACTGTTGCTCCTAGTCCCTCACTCCACTCTTAGAGAAGCAGAAGAATGTAGCTATTGAAACTACAGTGGACATGTTATGCTATTTCTCATACCTAGCTTCTTTGTTGACTGCTGCTAGATAAAAAGCCTCTTACATGAGAAAGATTTAAGTAGCTTATTTCATATGATCCTGAATTTCATATTTTCATACACACATATATATGCATACATATATACATATAATTATTCTTATACTTTATCAAATATAATACCACATGAAATTAAAATATGTAAAACCGTCTCACGCCAGTTAGAATGGTGATCATTAAAAAGTCAGGAAACAATATATGCTGGAAAGGATGTGGAGAAATAGGAACACTTTTACACTGTTGGTGGGAGTGTAAATTAGTTCAACTATTGTGGAAGACAGTGTGGTGATTCCTCAAGGATCTAGAACCAGAAATACCATTTGATCCAGCAATCCTATTAATGGGTATATACCCAAAGAATTATAAATCATTCTACTATAAAGACACATGCACATGTGTGTTTATTGAAGCACTATTCACAATAGCAAACACTTGAAACCAACTTAAATGCCCATCATTGATAGACTGGATAAAGAAAATGTGGCACAGCAGACTAACAGAGGAACAGAAAATCAAACACCTCATGTTCTCACTCATAAGTGGTAGTGAACAATGATAACATATGGACACAGGGAGAGGAAAATCACACAGCGGGACCCGTTGGGGGGTGGGGGGCAAAGAGAGGAACAGCATTAGGAGAAATACCTAATGTAGATCATGGGTTGATGGGTGCAGCAAACCACCATGGCACATGTATACCTATATAGCAAATCTGCAGGTTCTGCACATGTATCCCAGAACTTTAAGTATAATAAGGAAAATGTAAATCAATGTCTGAAATATATATATATTGGAAGTAAACTTTGTATTATATTTGCACATTAATAGCTTATGTATAATAAATTATTGACAAACAAACATGTTTTTATAAATTTAAAATCAAATTTCTATTTGGCTTCTCAAAATTCAGAGGGAAGGAGAAATCATTTTCATCAGTGGACTGAAATCCCCTTGAAGTCAAGGCCTATTTTAAGCCATATTTTGTTGCTCCCAACACCTCTGCGCTTCTCAAGGGTTTGTTGAGTCAATGTAAGACCTTAGTAAGAATTCTTCAATTTAGACATGGCTAATTTTTAATGTCAACCACAGCTATTGAGGTACTTATATTAATTAACCTTCTTAATTATTTGTTTTTATTTCCCTATAAATTGGCAATAACACTAGGTCTCAAAGTTTTGTTGTGAGGATTGAATAAAGTAATGAATGTAAGAAGATGTAGTGAAATATCAGCTCCATGATAAGCACATGATACAGGCTTTCTCCTATTTTCTTCATCCTCGTTGAACAGGGAAATATAAATCATATAAATCAATGTCTAATGGCTTGTAGGAATAGAGAGAATTGCATTTTCACATAAGCAAGTTTCTGATAATTTATTATAACTTAAGGACAATTTTTGTGGAAATATGTTTCAAATTATAATTTGACTTCATATAGCCTGGAAACACTAAACACATCCTAAACCACGAAAACAAATATTTACAAAGATTGATGCACAAAAGCATTTCCATTACCACTGCATTTCCTCGGGGGACTCACCTGACCTGGAAAGGTTTCTCTGTGTTGCTAAAATGAAAGAAAATATGTGAATTTCCTCCTGAAGGTATCAGAGAAAACATTTCCAAAATGCCTCATTGATAGAAATAGAATCTAGTCCTTTGTTGCTTTCAGGGCACGCACTGTATTTGTGATAAGGCCAAATTCACAGGCACACAGACTTACTGATTAGTATATAGAGAACGAAGCAGCATTTCATCATGTGAAGCCCAGGACACAACTGGAACGAATCAATTCTAAATTTCAGCCAACTTGAGCCTTATTGTTATTTTGCATTTCTTTTTTCTCATTTTATCCAGTGTTTCATCCATTAATTGAACACCTGATTGTTGTTGTAAATATTTATGTAACAATGAGTTAAAATTGGCTTTGTTATACTATACTTTTACCTATCATGATCTCTTCTCTATTTTCATACACATATACCTCTAAGTTCATGGCAAAACATACTTCCTTTTCACTATAGCTGCTCTTCATGACTGTCTCAAATCATAGTTGAACAATTTCTTCCAGATTTTGGAAATATTCTCAGATTACTAAATTGGCCATTTGTCCTTAGAATATCTAAAATGTACCAATTGAACATCTACATAGTAGCCATCATTGTATTAGTTATATTGCATGTATTCTTACTGAAATGGCACAGTAACCCAAAGAGGTAGCTATGATAAATCACATTTTAGAATAGCAGAGCAAGAAAAATAGCTTAAAAAGTCAAGTAACCTACCCAAACTCACAGAGGTGATAAGGGAAGATAAGAGAAGGTGTGCCTGGCATTAATGTCTCTACTCTTTCTGCCACTCCTGGAACAAGAAGAAAGAGAACAAAATGAAAGCTGCAGGACAGAACAAACTGAAGTTTTGCTGGTTGATAGTTCTGGGTTCCATTAAAAATGATGAAGATAAAATGCCTTTAAATTGCCATCAAGTTTAAAATCTGTATGTAGATTTTAAGCTGTGTGGCAAAAGCAATCTTCATTTTCATTTGCTTTTATTTAGGTCCATCTCAAATGATTTTGACATGAAAATATTCTCTAAAATTAAGCTGAGAAGGGTATTGAAATATAAATGAAGACACATTGAAAAAGAAATGGAAGCACAAAATTGATTTGTGCGGTTCAGTCTTTGGTTCTCTTCGTTAATTGTTCTGTCTACTCTTGTTTTTCATGGTATGCCCCACACAGAAAGCTTTGCAGAATATACCGTGATAAAGATGGTACTTTTAGTAGAGACCTATTCAGTTCATAATAATGTGTCTCAAAATCAAACCAGGTGGAAGAAATTTGTGGAGGGATGAATGCATCTAAAGAAGGTATTATCAGCCTGATGAAAGAACTGGATGGAGAGTGCATTCAGTAGCAGGAAAATGAATCTAGGTAAAGAAGGCAGATTATTTTCGGTGATCTTAAACACAGCATTGTGTGTGAGTAACCAAGTCCCACCCAGGCACAAGAAGCCATGATCTGAAAGAGACCCTGGGAAAAAGGAACTGAGTACAAGTGGAATATCAGAGCCTGCAATGAGAGATGCACCAACAAAGCTGGTCTGACAAAATTCTGTGGAAACATCAAATGTCATCATGTTCTTTCAAGTTTACGTTTCTTTGGTAGAATAACACCAACACAATGCAATTAAAATCCATTAACGTTGTTAAGAGGATATCTTATGATCCAGCCATTGTCTAGCCAGATGCAATTCTAACAATCTTTCTTACAATTTATGCTCTAGCAAACTTGGTCTGCAGGTTTCCAAAATGCAAGTTTTTTTTTTTTTTTGCGATTTTGCATCTGTGGCTCCCCACCTCCAATTCATGACCCGTAGCTCCTATGTCTCTGCCTTCCAGAATCATTCAAAAGTTCTCTCTGATATGAAACCTTTCTTGGACTCTTCAAAACAGATATGGATATTTCTGTTCCATGTTCTCAAGATGTATTAATTTCTCAGGACATGGTGTTACACTGTGTCTAAGCATGACAGGACTATGTTTGGTCTACATCCATCATGTTTACATCATAGAAAGTACCATACTCTCTATAAATAAAGTGCCTGTTGGTCCACTCATCAGGTCACAGTTTAGCATCACCCAACACTTTTCCCAGTGGCAGCAATCACTACTCTATCCAGCAGATTTGTACTGAGTCAGGACACACAGTTTCTGAATCCTTCACAATTTAGCACTAAAGACAGGACTATCAATCCATCTTAAATGGCCCACCAGTTAAGACTAAAATTACTACAGTTTTAAAAAAACAACTAACATATATCAAATACCATGTACTTTATGTTATTATATTTAAAGCTATTTGCTATAGCTAGAAAAATGCCAAACACCATTTTGTCTTTGATTGATTGAAGTGTGTGTTTGCCGAAATTATTGTTCAATCAATATTTAATCAACATATCTTTCCTGAAGTTCTTTTTAACCTCTCTTCTTCCTACCTGCCTACAAAGCACATTGATTCTTAAACACCAGTGCTTTAAAGATACTTTCTATAACCTACAAAGTGGAAACTTGCAAATATTTGTAGATATGAGACATTTTCTTTTTTTTTTAACATTTATTTTGAGTTCAGAGGTATTTGTAAAGGTTTGTCACATAGGTCAACTTGTGTCATGAAAGGTTGCTTTATGGATTATTTCATCACCCAGGTATTAAGCCTAGAACCTATTTGTTATTTTTCCTGATCCTCTCCCGTCTCCTACCCTCCAGCCTCCAAAAGGCCCCAGTGTGTGATGTTCCCCTCTATGTGTCCCTGTGTTCTCATCATTTAGCTTCCACTTATAAGTGAGAACATATGGTATTTGGTTTTCTGTTCCTGCATTAGTTTGTTATCAGTTTACTTACTGGCTATATAGACTGTTAGGACCAGTGGGAAGCCCATGGAACTTCCTGGAACCTCTTAGTAGTAAAGGACCTTTTAAGAAAATACAGGTGTGTTCAACTGACAGGTTGCCTCCTTCAGGTGAGGTCTATGTTCATGCCATGTAAAAGCTTAGCTTATTCCTAGAGGGTAATGCAAATCCCTTTCCAGACTCCATTTCTAAATGAATATTATGCCTAGCCAGCCTTAAGATGACATCTCTGAATCTGTGCATTTTAGCATACAGATACATGGCCTGGCAATGTGGCCTATAAGAAGGGTTTCTCTGCTTATGGATAGTCTTGATGTAGGATTAAGAATCGTCCCTAGACAACATGCCTTTTCTTATTTCCACTGTGGGGGTGCATTTGTCCATGACTCCATATCTGTCCGAGTTTAAGATAGCTAGCAACCACCAAATAGCTAAGAAATTCATTTGTGCTCAAATAATGACCGCCAACAAAAGCCCTTCAGAGAACTGATTTTAGGTATAATGTGGGTCCGCTGCTTGTACTAATCGGTGAACCAATGATTCCTGTAATTCCTTCTTGCGTTTTAAAGGCAAGGAAAAAAAGGATTACATTCACTACAGATTAGGTATAAAATCTCTGGAGACTACCTTTTGCAGAAAGTGGAGAGCTTTATTATTTTTCTTAAAAAGAAGATAATTTAAAAAATCTGTATTAGTAATATTGCCTATCTCTACTGAGTAAAATCATTGGATAATTGTCCAACCTGTAACACTAAATAGTTTTTACTTTTAACTAAACATTATGTGTAATTATTTTTATATATACGAATATATAACATGGTAATATATATAAATTCTGAAAACTTGTGTTTTGAATTACATAAGCACTTAGGAAGGAGTTTGAATATGTTCCTTGAAAAGTAGAATTCATGGAGTTTATTTTTGGCCTTTTATGACTATATTTTCCATTGATGTGTTCTCTAAAACTGCTTAGTTATGCAATAGATAGAAGGCATACTCTGTTGCCAGGAGGAAAATGTAATTATTGACAATAAAGCAAAGACACACAATTCAAAATGTAACGTAAGAAGGTTCTTTATTTCTGTCATTGTATTCCTAATGGAATCAACTACACACTAATTCATATGAACATTGTAGCCTCTCTTATGCCAGGGCTCCTCTCTTGTTTCTGGTCAGTCCCCTCTTATTCCATCCACCACGTGCCTTTTGGCATCACCTTTTGCATCATCTTGCACCCTCAGCCATGGGTTTTTATTTTCAGTCAGTCGGTTTCATCTGGTTTTCTCTTTGATGGAGATCAAAAGAAGGGTTTTGATCAAAAGAAGGGTTTCTGGCTCCTCCAGTTTCTTCCAACGTGATTTTTTTGTAAGAAAAACAGTTCTCTTTTGCTAAAATTGGCCCCTTTTATAGCATAAATCTGGTATAAGCACTTCTATAATCCAAGATGTGTATGATCCCAAAATTGAAGTAAGGAGAGGGAAGATGAGATGAATACCTCAGAAGAATGTAAGAGAACCCTACCCTCTACATGAAGTTAATGACAACATGATCACAGTGCAACACATCCAGTATGATTGAGAGGCTAGAAAATGGTTTTTCCCAAACATCCATTATAGTATATTGTTTCTATAATTTTATTATTTCAACTGCCTAAGAATGTAAATATGTTAAGCAGTTTCTGAGAAAAATCCAACATACTTTTTGATAAAACTGCTTGTTTATAAGCAGTTGGTATCCAACAGGCATCTCCCAAGCTTTCTGGCACAAAAGTAAGCATCTGTTGAATGTCATCACTTGTGGGTAGGTAGTAGAACATTGATTGAAAGATTTCTGGAATTGCCTTTCCTTCTGCTCTTAAGGGTGGTCCAGTGGTCAAGAATAAAGATGAGTCTGAAGCAATACTTATTCTAGAACACAAGCTGATCCAAACTAGCCAAGCACTGAATTTAGTAAAGGCCTAATATATAATATTTTTATAAAATGCTTATCATAAAGAAAAAGATAAAGAAAATCATAGTAAAGCATGTGTGAAGGACATTGATACCGTTTTTGAAAACACAAGGAAATAGAAGAGAGAGATAGTGATTCACCTTGTCTGCATGGAGAAGGAAAGCCACCTGAAAAAAATAAGTGACAAATTCATTATTACCTAGGTTCAGAAGTCATCTGGGTATACATAGCAGTAGAAGATGGGTACATTTACTATCTATAGGTAGTGGGAATCCTGGCTTCAAAGGTAGAGATAGGAAAAACATTAACCTGAGTCCTGGGAATTCTAAGTTGTTTAAAAATGAAGAACCAGGCCCGGCACGGAGGCTCACGCCTGTAATTCCAACACTTTGGGAGGCTGAGGTGTGTGGATCACGAAGTCAAGAGATTGAGACCATCTTGGCCAACATGGTGAAACTCTGTCTCTACTAAAAATAAAAAAGTTAGCTGGGCGTGGTGGTGCATGCCTGTAGTCCCAGATCCTTGGGAGGCTGAGGCAGGAGAATTGCTTGAACACGGGAGGCAGAGGTTGCAGTAAACCGAGACTGTGCCACTGTACTCCAGCCTGGCAACAGAGCAAGACTCTGTCTGAAAAAAAAAAAAAAAGTACCAAATGTGTGTGGAGCACTGGGGAGTATGTGTTGAAGGAAGAACTGTGATCCCCTCTCCTGCTTAATAAAGAGAGAGAGGTTGAAAATCAGTTAGGAAAAAGAACAGAATAAAAAAAACCCTTCCGCTTTATTTTTAGATTATTGATGATGATGATGATAGTTGCTTGCTATAGAACCAATTGCTTAAAAAAAATTTTGTGGGGAAATAAAATAGTGGTGCTGTTGTTGATGTTGAGTGGAGATAGTTACATCTTTCCTCTGAAAGTCTGTCATCTCCTTCCCACTTCCAACATCACCCCTACATGAAAACTCCCTCTGACTGCCCCAGAAGCATCTTCTGTTCAACCTCTTGGGCTTCTACAGAGCACAGTTTTACCCACACCCTTTAGAGCAAAACCATGTTCAGACTCACTATTCACATTGGGGAAATGGATTAAGAAAAATAACTTGAAGGAATAAAAATCCAGCCATTGTATGAGAGAAGCCCCAAGGAAAGTTATTGAAAACCTAAACCATAAAACTAGTAGCGCCAGGGTGGGAAGAAAAAAGTAGGTAGTAAGCAATATGTACTGGATTTGTGATAGTTAGTCTAGTTTAAATTTTTGCAGTGGTGAACAAGAACTAAATAGAAAAATCTAGGCTATCTTTGAAGTTCTTGGCTTGAGGCAAATGGTAGCGTAATTAACCTACTTGCTTGGCCAATAAGAAATGGGCATTTCCTTTTGTTATTTTTTTTCTGCCAAGAAAATTAAAAATTCTCTTTAGTGAATGCAATCAAATTTGCATATTGATTTATTTTATTTTTTGGGATACATTAAACGGTTTCTTCCTGTTGATCAGGCACTGTTGCTCACCACAGACTCTGAAAAGACTGCCAAGAGGCATTTGCGTATTTAATGTTCCCTCAGTTCAAACATACTTAGTCATAATTAAACTCGGCTGAATGGCTTTTAAAAGAAGTTAGTTGTTAATATGATTGGCAGTTTTCTGTGCCTTTGACAAGATCTAATGAAATATGCCTGTGTGGCGTGCAACACTGACAAATGCTGAGATTTATCTTCTGTGATCTCTATCTAATGTAAATGTGATTATGTTGAATCCTCTGTTTTCAAGAGGTATGTTATTACTTCCCATTATCTAAATAAGAGTGATAAATATTCAAGATTTTCCTTAGATATAAACAATCTTGAAATTAGTATTCTTCAACTACTTGTTTTTAATATTAAAGTGAGTATTGTTTTGTAGGAGGAAATAGACAGACATCTTTTGATTTCTTCAAAAGAAGTATTAAGACATTATATAACAGAGGTTTCAAATTCATGAAGAGGAGAAAGAAGAGACTGAGAAACTGACACTATAGGCATTACTTTAGGGTAACAAGCATTTAGCTTGCTTGCCACCACTAAATGACAACCTTGTGTGTTTGGGAGGTATTAGCTTTCTGGTTCTCTTCTGATAAGTGGGTCGCAGGACTGAAGGCTATACACCATATTCTCCAGCACTTCTAAAAACACATGAAAACAGCCAGGCACAGCGGCTCACACCTGTAAGCCCAGCACTTTGGGAGGCCAAGGCAGGCAGACTGCCTGAGGTCAGGAGTTTGAGACCAGTCTGGCCAACATGGTGAAACCCCACCTCTACTAAAAATACGAAAAAATTAGCCAGACATGATGGCATGTGCTTGTAATCCCAGCTACTCAGGAGGCTGAGGCAGGGGAATTGCTTGAACCAGGGAGGTGGGGGTTGTTATGCAACTTGGCTATTATAAAAGGAAAGACACCAGCCAGGCTTGGTGGCTCATGCCTGTAATCTCAACACTTTAGGAGGTTGAAGTGGACAGATTACCTGAGGTCAGAAGTTCAAGACCAACCTGGCCAACATGGTGATATCCATCTCTAGTAAAATTACAAAAATTATCCAGGCATGGTGGTGGCTGCCTGTAATCCCAGCTACTCGGGAGGCCAAGGAAGGAGATTCCTTGAACCCAGAAGGTAGAGGTTGCAGTAAGCTGAGATCACGCCACTGCACTCCAGCCTGGTGACAAAGCGAGACTTCATCTAAAAAAAAAAAAAAAAAAACATGAAAACATACACATCTTTGAAATAAACTTGCAACTTGATTATAAATTGTTCTTTATTATCAATGGTATTACCTACATGAAAATAGAAATATCTGTTCAAAATATCAGTATAGTTTAATGCATTCTACAATTTTGAACAATTTAATTTAATTCATCTTATTTTCTTGTCTCAACAAATTTGCTGCTGGATTTCTATGCTTTTACCTTGCTCTGTTGTCTGTCAGCTTAGCCATGGCCAGTTGCCTCCTGCTCCGTGGCAAGAAAGATCACTGACAAGACATTACTGAACCTAAATACCCAACTTTCTGCTAAGTTTGAGTTAAAATAGCAGACATTGATTAATTATGGAAATAATGGCATGGCTGTTCACCCAACACCCAACATAAAACCTGGTCTAGGATTTTTGTATGCCTCATTCAAACTAAGCTTTGGATTCAAAAGAATTTGCAAGACAAAAAAAAAAAAAAAAAAACCATGGAAGAAGTGGTCATGTTCATTCTTTTCTATTTTTTTAAAATTTAATTTAATTTTAAGTTCTGGGATACATATGCAGGACATACAGGTTTGTTACATGAGTCAATGTGTGCCATGGTGGTTTGCTGCACCTATCAACCCATCACCTAGGTATTAAGCCCCACCTGCATTAGCTATTTTCCTAATGCTCTCCTTCCCCCAACCCCCACGACAGGTCCAGTGTATGTTGTTCTCCTCCCTGTGTCCATGTGTTCTCATTGTTCAGCTCCCACTTATAAGTGAGAACAGGTGGTATTTGGTTTTTTTGTTCCTGTATTAGTTTGCTGAAAAAAAATGGCTTGCAGCTCCATCTATGTCACTGCAAAGGACATAATCTTGCTCCTTTTTATGATTGTGTAGTATTCCACGGTGTATATTACCACATTTTCTTTATCTAGTATATCACTAATGGGCATTTGGGTTGATTGCATGTCTTTGCTATTGTGAAGAGTGCTGCAATGATTTTCTTTGTTTTCATAAGGAGCACCAGCACATATATTGAATTGCTTCTTTATTCATCTATTTATTAAGCCATGTTCAAACAAAGCAGAAACAAAAACAAAACACTTAAGGTTCTTCTATAGCAATGGTCTTTAACTGGGGAGGATTTTACACCCACCCGTTCCCCACCCCGCAATAAGACAACTGGCAATGTCTGGAGACAACTTTGATTATCACAAATGGGGAAGGGAGTGCTACTGGCATCTAGTGGGGAAAAGCCAAGGATGCTGCTAAACATCCTATAATGCACAGCACAGCTTCCCACAATCATCCAACTCAAAATGTCAGCACAGCCATGACTGTGCAACCTGGCTATCTGGGCCTATCTGCTTCAACTTTCCACTCCCAAAGAAGTTGTGGTGTCAATGAAATATGTAGTTTTTGAAGAAAGGCATAGTGAATATTCAGCAGGTTTTCTTTTAAATTGTCTTGTACCCTTGGTCTTTTTCTTTTTCTTTTTTCTTTTTTTTTTTTGTGGTGGGGAATGTGTGTGTGTGAAATAGAGACATTTTCTCTATACTCTATTTCTGGGCAGTTCTTGTGAAGTTTAAGTGATAAAAATATTTAAAATATTTATGAGTATTTGTCACGTGTTTTAGGTATTTTATCTCTATATTTCATTTCAATTATTAGGTATTAAGATGGTCTTCACTGTCCTCCAATACATGGGTTACAATGAAGCATTTACTTATTTTTATAGAAATTTATTGTAGTTGTACTTGTATGATTCAATATTTGATTTCAGTCTCTCCTATATTAAATAATAAGCTCCAATAGGATAGGAACCATTCCTGTTTCTGCTCACTATTTTGTCTCATGTATCTTGCACAGTTCCTATATGATAACAGCTACCTAATATTCGCTGACTTAGAATGTCAGTAAATCAATGATACAATAAATTATGAAAACCACTGAATAAGGGAAAGAAGGAAAGAATTTGAAAGGCAATGAAGATCAGGAAGAAAGAATGTAGAAATATTAAACAACAATAAATATATTTTAAAGATTTAGGTAGTGTGAAAATGACCCTAGTCAAGGCACCTTGGTGCTTGAATTTGATTTCCAGTTTAGACCTGTACTAATTTCATAACTAAGGGTAAATTTTATAGGACAGAAAATTGTGTTTTCACATTTGAGACTTTGCATATTAACCCATGGTTTTTAAGAATCAAACAGCAAAGTAGATGTATTCTTTTTAAATTGTCAAATGCATAGAAATATTGACTGTTGCAGTGTCATATTATTTGACATTGTGCGAGACACTGCAAACTCCTCAAGTTACAGATGAGGATGCTAAAGCACAGAGAAATGGGCTGGAATATCTTTAGAATCCCTGAATCTAACATTCTGTAATCTTTTACTCAATAATACTAACATTGGTATAATACCAGAGTTTTTCAGATATCTTAATGGAACACTCTTACATACAATGTACTATTTAAAAAAATACTCCAATGGAAAATTTTAAGTTTCCAACAAATTTTTAAAAATATATTTTATTTTACATAAGATAATGCTTTATTAGAGATGCACATCAAGAAAATAGCTTGATGAATTAATAATTTCTCTTTATTTGCTTATGAGCAGCTCTTGACCTAATCAGAATTGCAAATGAAAGAGAAAGAATAAGAAAACATTAACATTTTTTGACTTCCAAATTAGGCTTTTGATAAACAAAATGGAATACCTTAAGTGTAATTATAATGTAGAACTTATTACATTTATAAAATCAGTTTAGAGGGGCAAAAAAGAACTAGACTGTCCTTCTTTCAGGCCTTGGGAGAGACTTGATGAGAGTAAATTTAGTTTGCATCGGAAATTTTCTAGAAAAGGATGGGGAAATACAAAGACTATGGAGACAGCAGCATAAAGTGCTGAGCACAATTGCCGGTGCTGAGTCCTAAGGAAGCAGAAGTTATGCCCTCAGTCTCCATTCCAGGAAGGCATCATGGCCCCGCAGGTCGGGATCAAAGCCAGCACGCCTCCTGAGGCTAGGATTCTTTATTTCAGCGCAGCCTCATCCTCAGTTGCCTGCGTATCACTAGTGGATGGTCCAGATGAAGTGACATCATGCATTCTTCAAGATTTCCATGCCCAACAGAAATAATCCTGTTCCAACCATCTTGTGTGAATACACACCTGCTCATGTCCTGGGGTACTTGTAAAGCCATTTCTATGGTTACGGCATCCACAACGCAGTGGCTGGGACAAAGGAAAGCCCCATCATTCTATGTGGGTGGCACTGAACATCACAGAAAACTCATGCTTTGTAAATACTATTCAATATGATTTCAGCTTTCTGAGACGTTCTTGTTTCAATGTGGGCATGTCTATGCAAATCTACCCAAAGTCTAAGATAGCTGAGAGGCCAAAGAGTCTGATCAACACAGTTTCTTAGCAAGAAACATGTAAGAGAGAGTTAAAAACAGAAGCCATGTTGTGACTTGGTCAACGGTGAGACAAGATGGTGGATCCCCACGTCATTAACCTCACAGACCCAGGGATTATATACCTTAGAGGAGGGTCACACGTGCTTCAGAGGGAATGGGTAAGAATTTGCCCTAAGGGCAGGATTTAGGGCAAGTAAAGTGTCCTTACAAAAAGAACAATAAACTGGAAATTTCAGAGGCATTCCTGGAACTCAATTAATCAGGAATCAATATGGTGGATTAGCATCCAAGATGGAGTTGCTTTAGCTTCCAAAGTCCTATAACCCTCCAAAAAAAAACCTAATTAAATGTGGTTAGCATGTTTACAAACTTATTTTCTCTCTCAGAGCAATTATTAAAGGAACCCTCCTATAGAAATACTTTTCCTCAGTATTTGGAAAAATGTGGAACAAAATAGTTCCCTCAGCAACTGGAGCCATCAGTTCCTGATGCTGGTTGCCAGTACTACCTTTGATATCTCAGTACTGTCATTTGTCCAGCTCTCTGCTCCTGATGCTTTTCTTCCTTACATCCTTACTGAAATGTGTATTGTTTTTTCTTTAAACCCACATGCCACAGTTTTGCAAAAAAGGACTCTGCTCCATTTATCCAGATGTTGGAATCCTGAGGACAGTATCTCCCAAACTGGAATCATGAGGCCATGGATATTAGCAATGAAATTGAGGACTCAACAAACTATTTTCTGTATTCCACAGCCCAAATTAAAAAAAAAAATTATCATAGCTACTAGAGGATAGTCCCATCTTTGAGACTATATTCCAGGGTGTTTTAGGGTATGTATGAGAGTTTTATAGAGAAGTGCCACATTTTCTGCTTTAGCAGAAGGATGCAGTTATTTTGGAGGAGCTAGAACTTTGTAACACTGAATTTGAGATGAAAATTGAGATTCTTGTATCCTGGATGCAGGTGAATAGTCTGTTTCGTTTCATCTATTGAAGCATATCAGTGACTACAGATCTCAGAGTCAAAACAAGGTGGTTGGGGGGACAATAATTATAAACTCTCTTTAGCAAAAATATCACTTCGATTATAGGTTTATTATTCCAACATATATTGTGATAGATAGAATAACACACTCATGATATTTTATGGCTCATCTATCAAGAGGAGCTCATCTATTTTATTATTATTATTATTATACTTTTTAAGTTTTAGGGTACATGTGCACAACGTGCAGGTTTGTTACATATGTATACATGTGCCAAGTCCAACAATGATAGACTGGATTAAGAAAATGTGGCACATCTATTTTCTTATGCCTTGAATATGAGCTGGTCGTAGAAGTTACTTTGACCAACAGAATGTGGTAGAAATGATATCGTTCGACTTTCGAAGCTAGACTTGAAGATTCTTACAGCTGCGGTTTTCATTTCTTCAAACCGTGACCATCATGCTGTGAATAAGACTGAGATGAAAGCTCATGTAGAGAGGGAGGCCCATAATTCCAGCCATTTTGTCTGTCCCAGCTGAGATCTCAGACTTGTGAGAGAGGCCTCTCAGACCATCCGACTCCCACTGAGTCACCAGCTGACTGAATACGCATGAATGAGCGCAGGTGAGACCAGCAAGAGAACTGCCCAAGCAACTTTAGAATGATGAAAATCATAAATTGTTGTTGTTTTAACCCATTTAGTTTTGAGGTGAATTTTATACAGCACTAGCTAATAGAAAAGTGTTTACAAAATTAATCTTATTAATAAAAGAAATATTTTAAAACATGGGCAAAAGAGATGGGGAATTTAAAAAGACATTTTGAAGAGACAAATGCTGATGATCCCTGTTTCACAAGCCACTTATATATTAGAAGAGGAAAAAGTGTACACCATCAAAATGCAACTTGGGACAAGATTTTGGCAGAAAGTCTAAATTGAAAAGGAAATGTACAATTACACTGAACATGCATATTCATATGCTTGCCATAACATAAATGTATATAGATAGCTATTTTCTAACATATATAAATACAGGGTGTTTTGACAGATATGACAGATATGCATACCTATATATCTATTGCTATCAGTGTTTTTAAAACTGGTATGATGGATGTTTATTTACTGCATTTCATTATTTTTTAGTCATAGTATACCCAAAGAACAACCGCATCTCATTTCTTAAAATAAGGAAACAATTTTTGCTTTCCTGTTAACCTCTGACAGTGTAAAGTAAAATGATTCATTAAATACATACTCTATGATTATTTATGAGATGCTAACTAGATATGTGATGTGCTAATTATTAAGAAAATGCACATTTCAAACATCTCCAGGTGTCTCTCTAATTCCCCTTTTATCCCCCAGGTGTAGTTGTTCTCCCTCTGAAAGAACTTTAGGGTATTATAAAATTTCTGCAGTGCACCAAAAGAAGTTCAAGAATAAAACTCAAAAAGCCATTACACATTTTAGTTAAGATAATGGTGACTGAGTTCACAAAATAAAAATGAAATAATATTTGCTGTGATAAGGAATGAATACTCATACATTCTTTAGGTAAAAAAAGTTTGTCACATAGTGTGAACAGTATGACCCCAATGTTGAAAAAAGGCAACATAAAAAGCTCAGCAAAAAGATGAGAAGATTATACGTTAAAATAATATTTCAAATATAGCAATTAGTTTTTTTAAAAGTACTTTCTCTCTGTTTTTGTAATATTTCCAAATTTTAAACGTAATTGTAGGTTGAATATCCCTTTTTCTGGTCATGTATTTTCACCTCTTTTGGGTAAATACCAAACATTATAATTGCTGGACCATATGGAGTTTGTTTAGTTTAGTAGGAAACTATCAAACTGTCTTCCATAGTGGCCGTGCTGTGAGTGTTCTTGAGGCTCCAAATCCTCACCAGCATTTGTTGTCAGTGTTCTGGATTAGAGCCATTGTAATAGGTGTGTACAGGTATACCATTGTTGTTTTAATTTGCATTTCCTTCATGATATATGATGTAAAACAAATTTTAATACACTGTTTGTATGTGTATATCTTCTTTGGTAAGAATTTGAGTAAGATTTGTAGCTCTTTTAAGAATTTTCTGTTTGTTTGTTTTTCATTGTTGAGTTTTAAGAGTTCTTTATGTATTTTGAATAATAATCCCTTATCACATTTTTTGCAAATATTTTCAACCAGTCTGTCATTTGTCATTTTATTCTCTTAACAATATCTTTCACAGAGCAGGAGCAGGGTTTTTTATTTGAATGAAGTCTAGCTTATCAATTCTTTTTTTCATAGATCATGCTCTTGAAATATAAAGTTATCGCCAAACCCAAGACCATCTAGATTTTCTTATTTTGTTGTTATCTTCTGAAAGTTGTTAGTTTTGTGCTTTACATTTTGCTCTATGATTTATTTTGAGGAACTTTTGTGAAGAGGAGTGTTAGGTCTGTGACTAAAATATTTTATTTATATTTTTTGCATGTGCATGTCCAGTAGTTCTTGCACCAGTTGTTGAGAGAACTGTCTTTGCTCCATTTTATTACCTTCGTTCATTTGTCAAAGATCAGTTTACTATATTTATGTGGCTCTATTTCTGGGCTCTCTATTTATTTCTGTTGATTTATTTGTCTTTCTTTCTTTCTTTCTTTCTTTTTTTTTTTTGCCAGTGCTACACTGTCTTGGTTACTGTAGCTTTATACTGATCGCTACCCTGAAACTGGGTAGTGTCAATGCCTCAGTTTTGTTCTTCTTCAGTATTGTGTTGACTATTTTTGGCCTTTTGCTTCTCCATATAAACTTTAGAACTACTTTGTCAATATCTACAAAATAACTTGGTGGTACTTTGATTGAGATTGCGTTAAAAGTATATATCAAGTAGGGAAGAACTGATCTCTTGGCAAGATTGAGTCTTCCTATCCAGACACATGGAATAACTCTATTTGGTTCTTTTTTTATTTCTTTCATCACAGTTTTATAGTTTTTCTTATATAGAGCCTGTACATATTTTCTTAGGTTTAAACCTAAATATTTCATGTTGGAGAGTGCTAATGTAAATAATATTGTGTTATTAGTTTTTAATTTCATTTGTTCATTGCCAGTACATAGAAATGCAGTTGACTTTTGTATATTAACCTTGTGTCTTTCAACCTTTCTATAAACACTTATTAGTTCTAGGAGTTATATTGGTTGGTTCTTTTGTATTTTCTACATAAAGGATCATTTTGCCTTTAAACAAAGAAAGTTTCACTTCTTCTTTTCCAGTTTATATACCTTTTCTTATCTTGTCTTACTGCATTAGCCACAACTTTTAATACAATGTTGAAAAGCAAGGACAAGAGGGGTTATACTTCCCTTGTTCTTAAATTTAGTGTAAACGTTTTTAGTTTCTTATCATTGAGTATGATGTTAGCTATATGTTTTTTGTTGATAATCTTTACTAAGTTGAGAAAGTTTCTCTCTAGCCATAGTTTACTTAGATTTTGTCTTGAATATGTATTAAGTTTTGTCAAATGATTTTTTGCATCTATTGACATAAACATTCAGTTTTTCTTATTTAGCCTATTGATGTGATAGATTACACTAATTGGTTTCTGTAATGTAAGTTTTAATTCTAATAATTTTGGAAACTTTAAGTTTGTTTCTCTAATTACCTAACTAATGTGTAATGACTACTAGTACATTGACTGTAAGTTCCGTGAAGTCAGAACAATGTTTCTTTCTGCTCATGATTTGTCACCAGTGGCAAGCAAAAAATTTGAAAGGTGATAGATAATCAGTAGATATTTGTTGAATAAATGTATAAGTTTTAAAATGGGTTAATTAATGAGGCATTTTTATGGCTTGCTAGTAGTATATTTACGATAGGCGTATGAATGTTCTCACCCTAGTCTTTTAGCAAAGTAGAATGTAAATGGCACCTATTTGAAAGGTAAATTGTTAGCTGATATTGTTACTGAATTTTTTATTAATAAAAAATTTGAATGAAGATGTTTGTTTGGAAAGTTGTTCGGCGTCATAGTAAAAGCATGTGTGGTAAATACAGATTAAAGCAGAAAAGAATTGATCAATATATGTATTATGATTTAAAAAACCATGCAGGCTAATCAGAGCTTAGATTTATCTAGGTAATGAGATAGGAAACAAAGGAGGATTTGGAGTAAAAATTTGAAGCAAGTGTACTGACAGCAGGTTTTATTGAGAAATATGATATTTTATATTGAGGATTTACTGTTCCCTAGATTGTAAATATGAGACATTGTTCCAATGGATAATAAGGAGCTAAAGTCCTGCTAAGATTATACCAGAAAAATTGCAAACCAAGGTCATGGATAGGACACACAGTATCATTTTTCCCTGGGGCTTGAACCTTCAGAATATCAGTAAAGCCTTTCGGAAGAACAAGACTGACCGCTGCACCGTGACGGAGTTTACAAACCTATCTAACAATTTTATTGATTTGATTGGTCATTAACTGAAACAACTGATTATTCAATAACATTGACTTGTTAGTTTAGTAAACAATTGAGCCATTAATAGCATGTATTTCTCTAGCCGAATATTTCATGGTCAAGGAGAGGACAAAAAATTCTTGGATAGAACACACTTTGAAGAGTAGTCATCATTGGCTTTAAATGGCAGCAAAATTCAGGAAGAAAGAAGTTTTCTTCCTAAACTTTTATGCTTAATTTCTCCATCTTTCCCCTTGATTGTCTTAGATATTCTGCTTTGATGCTTTCCACCCAAAGTGTAAGTTAACTGGAATATAACAAAGAGAATGACTGTTGGTTCCAACTAAGAGAAAATAAGGCCACCATGAGTGGTGTGTAGGAAAAAAGAAGATGAAGTATAAAATCATAATTCAGGGATCCATGTAAGCCAGTTGAGATAATGTAATTATTTTTAAAAAGAAAATAAAATACTAAGAAATAGAAAAGGATTGACAAAAGTAAGTATTTGAAGGTACTGCGACTGATTCCCAAGAGAGTATTCAGTAAGCATGAAAGATTGAGAGCTGTAATTAGACATGAACTGTGGGAGAAAAATGGCAAGTTACTGGAAACAGATACATCTACACAGGGATGGAAAGATCAAATATTTGAGAAACTTCATCGATCTTAGATTACCAGCCAGATAACAATTGTCAGGTGTTTTTTGAAAGCATGAACTCTGAGGTCAGAATGCAGTATCAGTTCCACTATTTCTTGTCCATGGCCTTGGGAAATTATTATATATCTCTCTTTTCATCAATTTCCTCATCTGTTGAGTAGAACAATAATAGTATTATAATAATAGTTTTTAACTCGTAGGACTATTGAGAAGGATCCATTAAATAATGTTTGTAAAATATGTATACATGCTTATAATAGTTGGATGCTAAGTTTCATCCATTTACACTTAGCTCTTGTTCCTGAACACAATTATATGCAAGACTCTTTGCTAAGATCTTTCTCTGTTCCCAGAGAATGACTAGCTTTGGAGAACAGTCAACTGATGACTTGATGGGAATTACTAGTTAACCCCTTTCATTTTCCCCTCAAGTCAGCTGCTATGATGTCTCTTAGAGGTCCCCAATGGGGCTGAACTCCAGTCGTGACGGTAGTTATCTTCCCATTAATACAACCTGTGTTGGTTTCCTGCCCTCCTCTATGTCACTTTTACATGCCTTCACTAGTACGTCCTGAAGTCATTTTCCAAATAAACTGCTTGATCTTAGCTATTTGTCTTAGGATCTGATTCTGAAGGAACCCAAAGTGAGACACTGATTAATAAATGTTAGTGACTATTATTACCTATTGGAATACATTTGATTCATGCTGAATTATGTTCTGTGCAAATTTTCTGAAAAATGTATTGCTCAGAGAAAGTGTTGTTTACTTTTCTTCTTTCTGCCCTTAAGGACTCAAGGACTGATAATAACTTATGTATTTTCAACTATTTTCTTAATATTCTGGATTATTGCCCAGCTTCTCTACTGGAGACTTTGTGATATGATTCAGAGACAAACCAGGTAGGTATGCCAGCTGCACATTTTCCAGGAGACTTTTATTTAAATCTTCCTTTTGTTTTTATCTTAGCCTGTATTCCCATGAAAGATGGCTCCAGAAACTTCAGAAGGATTGCTGGTCATTTAGCCACACAAACCATACTCTCCCTGTCTCCATGAACCTCCAGTGTATTTAGTAACCATGAGAATTTCTGAAAATCATTCAGACAGATAAGCGTTCCCTGAAACATTCATTCAATGACTGTCTCTAGAGGCCCTATTAAAGCACATGAAATGAGGAGTAAACAGCCAAACAGGTAAATATCTAATCGTGATATGTAAAAGCACTGTAAGAGTTCAGGAAGGATAACTAACTCTGACTCGGAGATACTGAAAGAACAAAGAGATTGGCCAGGTGCAGTTGACTCATGCCTGTATTCCCAGACTTTGGGAAGCTGAAGTGGGTGGATCACTTGAGGCCAGGAGTTTGAGAAGAGCCTGGCCAACATGGCAAAACTCCATCTCTACTAAAAAAACAAAACAAAACAAAACAAAACAAAAAAAACTAGCCAGGCATGGCAGCTCACACCTGCATTCCCAGCTACTCGGGTGGCTGAGGCATGAGAATTGCTTGAACCTGGGTAGCAGAGGCTGTAGTGAGCAAAGATGGCACCACTGCACTCCAGCCTGAGTGACAGAGCAAGACTGTCTTTAAAAAAAAAAAGGTTTGAGTGTCAAAGATAGAATATGAGTTTGCCAATGAATAAACATTGAAAATTGAGACTCAAAATAGAGTTAACAGTGTATATAAAGGCCTGGGATTTTGAAAACTTGTGGAGAGTTTCAGTGAGGCAGAATCACAATCCCATGTGTTGTGGTAGAAGATCATTCTTGAGAGAGGGAGAAGATGTTCTATGCTAAGGCCATGGATCTCAAAGGTTAATACACATGAGAAAAACCTCAGGACATGTTAGACCACAGATTACTGGACCTTACTGAGACTCTGATTCAGTAAATTAATAACTTACATTTTTAACAAATCCCCATTTGATGCTGTTGCTTCTGGTCCAGGGAAGACACTTTGAAAGCCACTGTCCTAAAGCAATATTGTGCATTTTATATTGCAGGTATTGATACTGGCAGATATTAATTTTAATCATGCTTTCCAGAAGCATGTAGATTAATTCTAATCCCTCTTTTACCACATCTTCAAGATTTTGCAAACCGCTTTCATATAACAGCTAAGTCCACTTCCATCCGGAATAAATTTAGCTTGTTCCATGAAATATTCTTACATCCCATGGCTATCAGAACACTTACTATCCTGAGAATGCCCTAGTTTGTTTTAAAATATAACTAAATATAGTGCCAAAAACATAACGTGCTATTTTGCATGTGATATGGCCAGGAAAGATTGCAAGGAGATGAAGTTTGCCTTTAGACAGACCATATGCTCTTACTGATGTCGTCTAAACGTGGTGTATTATCTGATTTAGCAAGAACAAACTACTATTTAACATTGTGCTTGTTTCAACAAAAGCCCTGGGGATTTCCTTCTGCAGGAGTGTACTTGATGACAATTAGGAGGTGAAAAAGTGTCTTTTCTATTTATGATAACAAATGGTTTTGTTTACTTCTGTATTTTCAGCATCGAGAGAAATGCCTGGCACACAAGAAGTGCTCAGGAAATATTTGCTAAGTAAATTATCAAATGAATGTCAGGCCTTAGCTCATGTGTTTGCAAATTTCACCAGGGTATTTAAACAGTATATCCAAGTTAGACTTTTTTCTCCATTCACTGAGTGTTGCTGTAAGAAATGGCTTCATTGAAAGCCTGACTACATCCTTCCCCTTTTCTTATCTTCCCACTCACACAGATGCTTACATGAAGTACTTACAAAGATTTCTGTCTTCATGCTTCTTCTGTGATAACTTGAGAATCATACAAATAACAGAATTTGGCAGCAATGTCAAGTATTCTGTTAAATATGTTGAAATATTGATTATTTAAGTCAGTGACCACCTTTCATATATTTTTCTCGTTGGTCCTAAATATAGTTCCTAAGTAAAATGAGTATGATAAGAATTTGAAAGTAAAGGCACCAGCATTATGTGTGTTTATGTTATGGACATTTAAAAAATTATCTTTACTTCTTCTAAGAATCTAGTGAGGAAAGTATTTCTATTTCCATCTTATTAATAAAGAAATTCAGGCTCAGAGGCATTAGGTAGATTACTCAGAGTTATACAGCTATGAAGTGGAGGATTTAAATGGAAAGGATAAGCAGATTATAGATACAATCCTATCATCTATGTCTTGACTAGTATTGATAGATAGAACCTCTATCTAACAGGTAAGGTTGACTATAAAAATAAGCAGATGGAGATAAGAACACTTTTTTTTTTTTTTTTTTAAAGACAGAATCTTGCTCTGTCACCCAGGCTGGAGTGCAGTGGTGCAATCTTGGCTCACTGCAACCTCTGCCTCCTGGGTTCGTTATTCTCCCGCCTCAGCCTCCCAAGTAGCTGGGAATTACAGGTGCCCACCACCATGCCTGGCTAATTTTTGTATTTTTAGTAGAGACGGGAATTCACCATGTTAGCCAGGCTGGCCTTGAACTGCTGACCTCAGGTGATCCGCCTGCCTCGGCCTCCCAAAGTGTTGGGATTACTGATGTGAGCCACCTCACCTGGCCCAAGAACACTTCATTAAATGAATCTGTCGGTGGAAGAACCTCTACCTTCATTAGAAATACTCTGAGTAGAGACAATTATTAAAACTTGGGGAACAATGCTTTTTAAATCTTATCACACATTTACTACTGTGTTAGAGACTCAGAAAAGGAAGAAGAATAAAATTTTGTTGAGATATTAGGTTGTTGCAAAAGTAATTAAAGTTCTTGTCATTGAAAGTAATGGCAAAGGAATAGATGTTGTAAATAAAATACAAGGCAGAAATGAAACTGGAAGGGGTAAATGAGAGAGCTGGAGGAAAACAATCCATTAGAAATCTTAGAAATTGTTGTATATATAATATATATATACACTATATATATACACACACACATATATCTGATTTTACATATAATTGATTATATGTGTGTGTATGATCAGTAACTCCAAACTGAAGAGTAAAGGAGAAAATTAGTGATTTTAAAAAGAGCAGTGAGAAATTCATTAAAAACTCAGCCAAAAAAGGCAAAAAATATATATTTTAAGTGAAACATTTGGAGCAATGGAAAACAGACTGAATATTGCAATTCTATCTTGCAGGTGGTGTTTCACAAAGAGAAAATGGAGGGAAAGGTGTGGAAGCGACATTTAAAAAGGAATTTAAGTTTATGTTTCCACAAATGAGGAAAGGCATTGTTTCCTAGCTCAGAGTTTCACTGAATCCCACGCAGCATAAACACACACAAAAATTTAGCCTAGACACATTTGAGTGAAACTATGGATTAGAGGAAACCTTACAATTTGCAGTAAATAAGGGATTATTATTGACACAGTGAAGTAGACTAACAGCTGACTTTCATCAACAGTAATAGATGCCAGAGCATTATATGATATCATCTCTAAGTGAGCTCAGGAAAAATAAGAGACATATTAGCTAGTTTATTCTGCCTTTCTTCTTGACAGTTAAATGTATTTTTGAGAGTTAAGTAAATGAAATCCATTCAGGAATCCTCAAAAAGAGAAATATAAAGAATGCACTTGAGTAAGAATAAGAGGAAATCCAGAAGGAAGTGAGACAAGATAGGAAAAAGCTGAGCAGAGTTAAAGGGGCTAATATTTTTTATGATTAAAAAAAGTAAAACTAAAGTTTCAGACAACAATAACAAACTATTACAGAATTTCCTAGTGCTGAAAATATGCTAAAATGTTTACCATGTTTCGGTCAAGGTTAGAAATACCAAATGGCTAGGTTTGTTAATAGCCTTTTTTTTTTCAGTGTATTGTTTTTAAAGCAACATATTCACTAAAGAATAGAAATTCAAACTTCACTTATAGAACATATAAATAGAAATAAAGAAGAATCTAAAATTTTTAAATCAACAAATTATATAGGAGAAAAAAGTGAAGAACAAAGAATGATCAACAGGCATCCCTAGTATATGTGTTAAATCAAAATATACAAATAATTATAAATATAATTAGAATAGTATCATGAATTAGAGCCAGAAATTTTCTGATTAGATTTTTAAAGAATTCAACTATATTATGTTTCTAAGAGACATAATATTTCAAATTACACAAGGCAATAAAAAGCTGGAAAAGACAATATCCATACAAATATTAAATAAATAGAGCTGTGAAGACAATATTATCATAAAGACTGAAGTTTAGAAAACAGCATTAATAGAGATAAAAGATGTGAAACTTCTATGTTCTCCAACAGTAAATTTGTAATTGAACTGTTGTATATTTATAAAATAGAAATACTATTAATCAGTAAAAATGAATAAAATATGTCAACATGGATAAATATCCAATATAATTCTGTGCAGGAAGAAAAGGAGATTAATGCTACATACAGGATTATATGAAGTTAACAGCATTCAAAATACTTTAGAATGATAAACACAAATTTAGTACAATGGTTACCCTGCAGATAGGGACTCTGATAAGAGTTTAATTACAAAATCTTTGAAACAAGTAAAAACTCTAACAAAGTAGAGATAAGATAGTAAAATGTATTTTAATATCTCAGCACTTTGTGTGTATATGCATGCATGTATGTGTGTTTGTGTGTGTGTGTTGGATAGAGTAAGGACAAACTTCCTATTTGAATCTTCAACATATGTCTCTCCTGAGACTAGGACACCAAGCCATAATTAGCAATCCAGGCCACTAGGCAGAGGAATGAGGAAATCAATATGCGAAACCCCTTTCTGTAGAGGTTTCAACTCTCAGAGGCAGTGACTTGAGCTTTGCCGAGCTTGTTCAGCCCTTTACTAACCTCCCTTCTGCTCTGATTATTCTAGGCAGCTCATTCCCATCAGTCCCCCTCCTCACAGAGCTCCTCAGCGATAACACAAACCCAGTTTGCATCTGTCAGGCTCTGCCTGAAAAACTCTAAATTCATACAAATGTCACTTCTCAGCCTGTAAAAGCCAAAGAAAGGTTCTTTCATTCAAGAGATGGGCCACAGGCAAATAGTGAAAGAAGGGGTCCTGATGTTTTCCTGTTTCAGTAAGGTAATTTCAGTAATTTACTCTTACCTCCAAAACATTTGTTTTTCTTTTTTTTTTCACTTAATATTGGAGCTTACTTTCCCTCATGTGGCTTATAAATAGAACAATGGCAACCTTATTCAGATGATATCAATAGAAAGACAAGATGGTGCATTAGAAAAAGCTCAGACTTTGGTATTAAGTCCAGCTTTAAATCCCGGACCATCCACTTGACAGCTGGGTGTTTGGGAAATTGTTTTTCTCCCAAGCTAAAGAGTCTTCACTTACTGGTTCTGCTTGGTCTGACTCTTCCACCAGCTAAGATGCATCTTGCTCCAGATTGCCCTTTGATTTTCTGTTTTTCTGCCACAACCATTTATATTTCCTTTTATGCTTCTCCTTGCCACAGTGACTTTGCACAAGCTCTAGCTTCGCTTGGAATGACACCCATCTCAAATCTCACTCCACTTCACAAAGTTAACCTTTACCCTGTCTTCAGACTGTGCCCGATCATCATTTTCTCAAGAGCACCTTTTGCACCTAGGTAAATTTCTTCTATAACATATTTTCAGAACCACATATCCATTAAAATATTACAAAACCATTTTTTTCAGTGCTTATTTTGTTAAATTCTGTCTGTACCATATAACGATGTAAAACTAGGAGTGTAGGAACCATTTTTATTTCATGCTTCCAGCACTTCATTGTCCTTCAGAACTAGTCCTTCACTCAAAACTTAACTGTCACTTGAAAGCACAGTGTACTACCTGCCTCTTACCGGTTCTTCCAGGCTGAGTCTGTTGGAATAGCGAAGAACCAAAAGTTAATTCCTGCTGCCAGAGCTCAGCAAAACTTCAGAAATAATAGTGTGAATGCTTTCACTAATGAAAACACCTCATTTGCTTTTTAAAAAATTAAATTTTGTTTTCCAGTAGTTTTAGATATCTAGAAAAGTTACAAATATAGCATATGCATTCGCATATAAACTACATCCAGGTTCGCTTGTTGGTAACAACTTACATTGCTATGGTACATTCGTCATAACTAATGAATCAACATTAATATGTGAGTGTTAAAGTCCATGCTCTATTAATATTTCCTTTGTTTTTACCTATGTCTTTTTTTGTTGTTCCTGGACCCCATCCAAGATATTACATTACTTTTTTTTTTCTTTTTTGAGACAGAGTCTCTCCCTGTCACCCAGGCTGGAGTGCTGATCTCAGCTCCCTGCAACCTCTGCCTCCCTGATTCTCCTGCCTCAGCCTTGCAAGTAGCTGGGATTACAGGTGCCTGCCACCATGCCCAGCTACTTTTTTTGTATTTTTAGTAGCGAAGGGCTTTCACCATGTTGGCCAGGCTGGTTTCGAACTCCTAGCCTCAAGTGATCTGCCCACCTCAGCCTTCCAAAGTGCTGGGATTACAGGCATGAGCCACCATGCCCGACCTCACATTACATTTAGTTCTCATGTTTCCTAAGGCTCCGCTAGGCGGTGACAGTTTCTCAGTTATTGTTTTTGATGACACTGACAGTTTTGAGGAGTACTGGTTAAGTATTCTGAAGGATGCTTTTCAATTTGAGTTTGATAGTTTCCTCAATCAAACTGGAATAATGGGGTTTTGGGGGAGGAAAACCACATAGATGAAGTTTTTTTAAATCACATTACATCAAAGCTACATGCTGTTGATATGTTGACAATGATCATCTGGCTCTTTCTTGACTAAAACGTTACTCTTTTCTCCCTTTTCCAAACTGCACTTTTGAGCAGGAAGTTGCTATGAAGTACTGATCCTGAAAAGTGGGGAATTCAGCTTCACCTATTTGAGGATGAACAATGTATCTAAATTATGTTCAATTCTTCTGCATGGAAGATTTGTCTCTTTTTCTCTAATTATTTATTTATTAAATCATTTATTTATATTGGTATAAACTCATGGATATTTATTTGTTTTCCCTATGGAAAACTCTGGTTAATTTGTACTAATCTATACCACTTAAAAGTACTGAGATATTTTTATGTGTACTCAGAGCTAACATTCCACATACCTCCATGGTCCACAGTATCATAGCACATCAAATCTGCTCAAGATAACTGTACGTCATAGCACATTGAAACATACCAGGGTAAACTGGTCTGACTTCAGAAAATATTTATAATTCTTCCTTCCCCCCTTATTAGACTAATAAAATTTTCATCCTCCTCTTTCCTTTTTCTCTGACTTTTTATTGCTGCACAACAAATTACCTCAAAACTTAATGGCATAGTTCTGGCACTTGTTGCTTTCCTGGAATGGGATTTTGTGGATCTGGAATTCCAGTAGGGCACAGCAGAGATGACTTGTTTCTGTCTCCCTATATCTGTGACCTCAGCTGGAAGACTCAAAGCCTGGGAGGGGTGACTTTTATGACTACGGGTTGGAATTACCTGCAGCCTTGTTCACTTAGGTGTCTCACAATTCATGCTGGATGTTAGCTGGGAACTCAGCTGAGTTTGTCATTTAGAACAGCTATATCTACCCTCTCTACATAGTTTGGGATCCCTCATAATGATGACTAGATTGCAAAGATGAGCTTATCAGAGAGAGAGACAGACAGACAGACAGGCAGACAGGCAGACAGGTGGAAGAGGTGTCACCTTTCATAACCCAGCTAAGCTGTCACATAGTGTCATTGATTTCCATGATACCTGATTAGTTAAAGCACTAACAAAAGTATACCCAGGTTCTAGGGGAGGAGACATACATTTCGCCTTTTGATGGACATAGGAAAGTATGTGGGATTAACAATAGTTTTATAGCCATTTTTGGAAAATAAAATCTAGCACTCCCTCTTAGAATTGCTTATTAGAACCATTTGGGTTCACTAGATGCTATAATTCTGAGTTTATGGTGCCTATTGGCCAAAATGTCTCCAAATGCTTAACTCTTATTCAACAACCATTCCTTAGACTTGTGTCATTTTGTTTAATCCACTACCACATTTAACTAATCATGCACCCTCCAAGTCTTCCTTCAGCTTCCACCTGCATTGCCCCATTGCATTGATGCCCTAGAGGGCTTCTTATCCAAGAACATCATCACAGCAAAAAAACAAAAAAGTCATTAGCAATAATTTAATAATTTTTAAATATAACCAAAAATAAATGAGGGAATAGACTTTTGCAAGTAGTTTTTAAGTGGAAAAATATCACCAACAATTGGGAAAAAAGTCTCTTACTTACCAGAGAGGAACAATAGGCATGCAGTATTGGAGGATGATAAAGGAAACTTAACTGACCTTCACCCAAAAAACCCTACTGTGAGAAAATTAACTTATTTAACTTATTGGCAAGAAGAAGGCAATCTTGACACTGTAATATTGATGGCTGTGTAAAATAAAATTGGAGTGAAACTGTGAACATACATAATCCAGACCAGTGAATTAATGCCAGTAGGAGGTTAGAATGCAAATCATTAGTCTCCCCAAAACCTCTAGCAAGTATATCACAAATAGAACGTATTTCACATGGTTAGCAAATTAACAGTAAACTGCTTATTTAAATCATAGGAGAAATGTCACTTTGTAAATGAAAGATATTTAGCTGTATGGATATTCCTCTTCCCTGGTTTCTTTGCTTTCTACTGAAACTGAAAACACATGACAAGCCCCCTACTTCAGTAGTGATGCTCAATATTGCTAATGCTCCTAATAAAGTCAATTTTACTTTGAAGAATTTTAGAGAACTTCCAAATGCTGAATCTTCAAACTGCTTGAATTAGGACACATACACGAATCTGAAATAAACTCTGATGCTCAACTCACACATTAAAGACCTTCCTTCTTAATTTAGACTTACCTTACACCTCTGGATTCACTTTACTATGGCTGTTCCAAAATATATTTATTCTGGAATTTTCTAATAGTGGTTGATAAATATCAATGTGTTCAAAGTGTTTATTAAAACTTTTAAAACTTTAAATTGTATACTTGGATATTTAAGCATTTGAAAAATGGTTTTCCCGAAGTTGTTATAGCCTGTAACAATTCCACCATGAGATATACACACACAGGCATACACATGCATGCATGCAAGTACGTGTGTATCAGAGACTATATATGTTTGTGTGTGTTTATACACACACACTCTTTATGTTTATATGTATACATACAAAGAAATATAGTACATGTACATCTTTGTGTGTGTGTGTGTGTGTGTGAGAGGGAGAGAGAGAGACAGACAGAGACAGAGACAGATTGAAGCTGGTAGAAAACTTGGAGTTTTGTTCAGTATTGTTTTCTAGCTCATAGAATCATTCACAATATAAATATCAATATGGCCAACAAATTATTTAAGTTTTTTATTTCTAGAATATAATTTGTTCTTTATTGCATTGTATGAATAAAGATTAATTTTAAGAAAATATATCAAACTCCTTATAAATGAGGATATTGGCATAACATTGCCATAGATTCATGAAAATGTCAAATTTGGGCTGTATTATTGTTGCAAAAATTTTAAAAATAATTTTTATAGAATTGATTTGAGATTCATTGTTGGTATATTCTGTCTCATTATTCAACCAAAATGCATTCAATTTTTAAAATTCAGAGAACAACCATCTGGTATGTTTTATTTTATACTATTTAAACCCCTTCATTATCCAATGAAATAAAATTCCTATATAACAGTTGCAAAGTCTTTAAAGTGTTTATCTTACAATCATTGATAGATTAATTGTTTTTAACCTATCCAAATGTTATTATCTAATCTCGATTTGTATTAAATATAGCAAACAGTCATTTTCTTTAACATTCTTGTCTTCTAAATAATTTATATTTTAGGTTGGTGCAAATGTAATTGTGGTTTTTCCTATTACATTCAATGGCAAAAAACGCAATTACATTTGCATCAACCTAATAGATATTTTAAAACATGCATATGTATGAATATAAATGTATACCATGTTTTAGAATGGTTTGTATAAGAAAATCCAGTTAGGGTTGAAAATATCTAGTTAGGACTGACAATGCATTATATATAGTATATGCATTGGTATACATTTTAAAAATATTTTAAGCCTGGAATTGTTTTGTAAAAAACAAATTGAGCTTCTAGATGTTTCTCAGTCCACTGAACGGTTTCTCCATCCTCTAGGGAACAATTTTAATTTGAAATATTTAGTAAGTTCAGTTTTATGACTGTGCCACAACACGAGCAATTTTATTGAAATAGAAAGGGAAGAATAAAAATATTCAATAATTATTTTATTGATTTGGAGGCAATGAATTATTCATGGTTTCAAAGTATCTGTGTATAATTCTAATTACCTGCTTTTAAAGGATATGAGACCTGCTGAAAGTACATTAACAATTTTGATTGAACACCTGCTCTCTGGTAGAATATAGCAGGCATTAGAACCAAACTCCACTGTTTGAGTGTGTATGAATGTGTGCAAATGTGTGTGTGTATGTGTGTGTTTCTGATTTTCGGGGTGATCATTATATACTGTGCTTTGTTGGCATCTGATACCATGCTTTGATAGTTGTAAAAATAGGTCATTCAAGGTGATATAGCCAAATTATTCCCGACTCAAATGCATTATGCATTTTCTAACTATCTCTATTCACTTGTAGCTGTGACATACATTTTGAAGCATTAGAAATGCTTCCTGAGAAGGTTTCCTGAGACAAGGACTTGCTTATATACTTCTGCATTATTTTCAGTGACTAGTGGATAAAATCATAGTCTTATGTCTGCTATTATCCAGGTGTGAACCGAGGATTTTGGACTCAATGCCCTCACCCCCATCTACACCTGTAGGTCAGCTGTTATCACAGTGGTAGCACCATCATCCACTTAGTTAATTGGCCAAATTATTTAACTCGAAAAATTTCAGGGTCAAAGTTGGCTTAAGGAAGCTGGCAACACTGAATTAGGTGACAGTTCTGGGCAATCCTACCGACTTTATTATTTTTAAAATTTCTTACCTTTCTTCACATCCCCCTGCTAGTAGCTTAATTCATTGGCATTTTCATGGGAACTTTACTGAAATTGCAGCCAGTCTCTTTATTCATGTTTCTTATCTGTTGCTTCTTTTTCATGTCACATTCAGGTGGTAAATTTGGTATAGTGAGCGCTTTTCATGCCATCCTGCCTTCTGAACCCTTGACATTGCAGAGCCCTGGCTTTAGGACAGTCTCTTAATGTGACTTACAATGTCTACAATGTCTTCTCTGATCTTTTTTTCTATGTCTCTGCCTTATTTCTCAGCACTTTTTCCCTTGAATTCTATGATCTCATTTTATCAAACATTAGTTTTCCTGAATAACAATACTTTCTTTTCACTAGGCCCTTATACTTTTACTTCTTTCACTGTGAATACCTTACGTCTTACTCTCAACTCAAAAAAAAAATGTATTTGTTCAAATAGTAACTTGTCTGTGCATTTTAATGGTATCTAATAAATTAAATCAGTACAATGTGAAATTCAGATTAGGCTAAGTTTTAATAAAAGATTACCATTTTATCATAGTTTATGTTTTTTGAATTTTCTCATAAATTATGTTTGTCCATATTTATAAACGTAAGTGAATCCTTAAAAAAACCTCCTCACTTTGTTTTTCTATCATGACAATATATCAGAACTATAATGAGACAAGGTGTCTATTATTTTAGATGCAGTTTTTATTGCTTAACTCTGAAAACAGTAAGGGCCCATCACTTCTCTCTGGGATAAAGCCACAAATGTTTCTTTCTCATAATTGGTAAAAAAATAATTAATTAAAAAATGTTTTAAAAAGTACTCAGACTTTTAAGGAGACGAAAACTTACGGGGGTAGGAGAAGAAAAGAAAGAAAGTCAAGAATACATCTGATGTTTACTCTATGAGTTGAAATTAAAAGAAACAAGTCAATATTTGGCTCAACCTTTGGGGATATGAGACAAGGATAATATTGCACTCTTTGGTAAGGAAATGTGTTTGTAAAATTTTATCTGACAGTTCAACAATAGTGCTTCAGTAACAAAAACCTAGTCTTAGCATCTGTAACATTTATGTAGACACTTTACATTTTTTTCTATAATTTTCACAACCATTTGGCAATTTAGAGGTATATCTCCTTTTCCATCTGTGAATCTGAGATTTTGTTTTACTAAGTCCCAAAGCCACATGGTAGAACCTAAACGTGAACCCAAGAAATGTTTTTTCCCTATTGCTCCACACAGCATTTTATTTGACTGACCATATTACACGATCACACACACACACACACACACACACACACACACACACACAGAGTAAGTAAGACATTGAGTGGTGAAATATTAAGGGGCAATATGTTAAATATTCTCTCCAGATAACCAATAAACAGTTTAAAAAGACAACCACTTACATAGTCTTCATACCCTATATTAATATTTTATGTTTCTACAATTCAATTAAATAAATTATTAGTAAATTTCGATTAGCTACTGGGTGCTTTTAATGTGAGAAAATAGGTGTTCAATAATTCTATTAATATTGTGGCATAGGTTCGTCCGTGTAGATATATGTAGGTGTTTACCATATTTTTGTGGACTTTCTGAACTAAGTAGGCCTAAATCACTACTTGCTTTGTGTAACTAGAATCAAATGTAATTATACCTCTTACGGTAGATAAAAATAACACTGCGGGGAGGAAATAGAGATCATGGCGGCAGGAGGCAGGACTACATTGCACCTCTGACAGGAACAAAGAGCATATGGAGGCTCGCATTATGAATTTTTGCTTCAGAATAACTGCAGGAATAAATCAGGAAAACTGAGAAGACTCACAGACCTCATGAAGGAAGCTTATTGCTCCTGCAGGACCAGGGAACACCTCAAATACTGTGAGTGCCCAAACTGTGAAGGTGGGAGAGGGAGATCATCCACACAAGAACACATACCCCACTGGGGAAAATGAAGGCCTAGATTATGGGAGAAGATTTTGACCCTACCAGGAGCTGAATCAATTTAGAGAGCTGAGTGAAATACAAGGGTAGAGAAAGCAGCAGGAAAAACCCCTGGTAGCTCACCGGGTTTCGTACCAACCCGTTTCTGCCTGGCCTCACAGGGGTCCTCTGGGAGGGCTCCAGAGGTGCTGGGCAAAGGCCAAAGGGAGAAAGAAATCTCCAGCTGAACCTTGCAACAACTTGAACTTATCAAGAAGCCTCCTGGCCAGAACTCGGGGGAGAGCATGAATCTGGTGTGCAGACTCCACTGGCTGGGCAAGAAGGAAAGCCATATTTGCTTTCACAGCTGGGAGGCGGGTATCCTGGGGCAAGCTCTCAGCCCTGCTTGCCCACTGCCTGGAAACAGACTCAGTGCTATTGTGGGGAACATGGTGGGAGTGAGACCAAACCTTAGGATTGTGTGGGAGCTGGGTGAGGCCTGTGACTGCTGGCTTTCCCCCACTCCCCTGACAACCTGCATGACAAAGCAGAGGCAGCCATAATCCTCCTAGGAACATAACTCCATTGACTTGAGAATCTCAACTCCATCTCCCATAGCAGCCACAGCAAGACCAGCCCAAGGACAGTCTGAGCTCAGACATGCCTAGCCCTGCCCCCACCCAGTGGTCCTTCCCTACCCACCCTGGTAACTGAAGACAAAGGGCGGATAGTCTTGGGAATTCTAGGGCCCTGCCCACCACCTGTTCCTCCCCATACCACCACAGCTGATGCTCTCTGGAAAGCGCCACCTCGTGGCAGTAGGCCAACCAGCCCAAAAGTAGTGCATTAAACCACCAAAGCTAAGAACCCTCACGGAGTCCATTTCACCCCCCTGCCACCTCCACTGAAACAGGTGCTCGAATCCATGCCTCATAGACCCACAGAGTATTCACATCACAGGACTCTGTGCAGACAACCCCCAGTACCGGCCAAGAGTCTGGTAGACTTGCTGGGTGGCTAGATCCAGAAGACAGATAACAATCACTACAGCTCAACTCCCATGAAACCGCATCCATAGGAAAAGGGGGAGAGTACTACATCAAGGGAGCACCAAGTGGGGCAAACGAATCTGAACAACAGCCTTCAGCCTTAGACCGTCCCTTTGACAGAGCCTACCCAAATGAGAAGGACCCAGAAAACCAACTTTGGTAATATGACAAAACAAGGTTCTTTAACACCCACACAAAATTACACAGGCTCACCAGCAATGGACCCAAACCAAAAAGAAATCCCAGATTTACCTGAAAAAGAATTCAGGAGGTTAGTTATTAAGCTAATCAGGAGGCACCAGAGAAAGGTGAAGTCCAATGTATGGAAATCCAAAAAAATGATACAAGAAGTGAAGGGATAAATATTCAAGGAAATAGATAGCATAAATAAAACCAAACAAAAGTTCAGGAAACAACAGACACACTGGAAAGTCTGTGCAATATAATTGAACAAGAAGAAATAAATTCAGAGCTCAAAGACAAGGTCTTCCAATTGACCCAATCCAACAAAGACAAAGAAAAAAGAATAAGAAAATGTGAACAAAGCCTCCAAGACATCTAGAATTATGTTAAATGACCAAACCTAGGAATAATCAGTGTTCCTGGGAAAGAAGACAAATCTAAAAGTTTGGAAAATGTATTTGGGGGAATAACTGAGGAAAACTTCCCTGGCCTTTCTAGAGACCTAGACATCCAAATACAAGAAGCACAAAGAACACCTTGGAAATTCATCACAAAAAGATGTTTGGCATATTGTCATCAAGTTATCTAAAGTTAAGATGAAGGAAAGAATCTTAAGTGCTGTGAGACAAAAGCACCAAGTAACCTATAAAGGAAAACTTATCAGATTAACAGCAGATTTCTCAGCAGAAACCCTACAAGCTAGAAGGGATTGGGGCTCTATCCTCAGCCTCCTCAAAAAAAAAAAATAATAATTCAGCCAAGAATTTAGTATTCAGCAAAGCTAAGCTTCATATATAAAGGAAAGATACAGTCTTTTTCAGACAAATGCTGAGAGAATTTGCCACTACCAAGCCACCACTCAAGAACTGCTAAAAGGAGCTATAAATCTTGAAACAAATCCTAGAAACACATCAGAACAGAACCTCTTTAGAGCATACATCTCACAGGACCTATAAAACAGAAATACAATTTAAAAAATAAAAACAAAAAACCAAAGTATACGGGCAACAAAAAACACGATGAATGCAACCGTACCTCACATCTCAATACTAACATTGAATGTAAATAGCCTAAATACTCCACTTAAAAGATACACAACTGCAGAATGGGTAAGAACTCACCAACCATCTGCTGCCTTCAAGAGACTCACCTAACATATAAGGGCTCACAGAAACTTAAAGGGGTGGAAAAAAGACATTTCATGCAAATGGACACCAAAAGCAAGCAAAAGTAGCTGTACTTATATCAGACAAAACAAACTTTAAAGCAACAGCAGTTAAGAAAGACAAAAAGGGACATTATATAATGATAAAAGGCCTTGTCCAACAGGAAAATATCACAATCCTAAACATATATGCACCTAACACTGGAGCTCCCAAATTTATGAAACAATTACTAATAGACCTAAGAAATGAGATAGATATCAACACCATAATAGTGACAAATTTTAATACTCCATTGTCAGCATTGTCATCAAGACGGAAAGTCAATAGAGAAACAATGGATTTAAACTATACACTGGAACAAATGAACTTGACAGATCTATACAGAATATTCCATCCAACAACTGCAGAATATGCATTCTGTTCAACAGTGCATGAAACTTTCTCCAAGACAGACCATAGGATAGGCCACAAAATGAGCCTCCATAAATTTAAGAAAATTGAAATTATATCAAGCACTCTCTCAGACCACAGTAGAATAAGACTGAATATTAACCTCGAAAAGCAATCACCAAAATGATGCAAATACATAGAAATTAAATAATGTCCTCCTCAATTATAATTAGGTCCAAAATGAAATCAAGATGAAAATTAAAAAATTCTTCAAACTGAACAACAATAGTAACACAACCTATCAAAACCTCTGGGATGCAGCAAAGGCAGTGCCAAGAGGAAAGTTCATAGACCTAAACTCCTACATCAAAAAGTCTGAAAGAGCACAAACAGACAATCTAAAGTCATACCTGAAGGAACCAGAGAAACAAGAACAAACCAAACTCAAACACAGAAGAAGAAAGGAAATAACCAAGATCAGAGCAGAACTAAATGAAATTGAAAAAAAAATCAATACAAAAGATAAATGAAACAAAAAGCTGGTTCTTTGAAAAATAAAATTGATAGATTATTAGCAAGATTAACCAAGAAAAAAGAGAGAAAATCCAAATAAGTTCAATAAGAAATGAAATGGGAGATAATACAACTGACACTACAGAAATGCAAAAGATTATTCAAGGCTACTATGAACACCTTTATGCACATAAACTAGAAAGCCTAAGGGAGATGGAAGAATTCTTGGAAAGATACAACTTTCCTAGCTTAAATCAGGAAGAATTAGATAACCTGAACAGACCAATAACAAGCAGTGAGATTGGAATGGTAATTTAAAAATTACTAACAAAACAATGTCTAGGACCAGGCAGGTTCACAGCAGAATTCTACCAGACATTCAAAGAAGAATTGGTACCAATCCTATTGACTCTATTCTACAAGATAGAGAAAGAGGGAACCCTCCCTAAAACATTCTGTGAAGCCAGTATCACCCTGGCACCAAAACCAGGAAAGGACATAACCAAAAAAAAAAAAAAAAAAAAAAAAAACACACACACACAAAAACTAAAGACCAATATCCCTGATGAACATAGACGCTAAAATCCTTAACAAAATACTAGCTAAGTGAATCCAAATTCCCTAACATTGCATTTCTCCAAACACATACCCGTCATTAAGGGACACATGGTTATATTAAAATAAGAAAACCTTAGTTTTGGGCATATGTTTATGTGATTATGTGTAAATAATTTAAATATTTCTATCTCATTTTCCTTCCTTCAAATTTAGCGATTTCAAATAAAGGAACGTTTAAGTAAATTATGGTTTACTCACATATAAAACATATTTTATAGTGATGCTAGTGAAGAGCTCATAAAAATCCACTTTATTAGTTTGCATTTAAAAACATAAATATATGTGTACTTTCATTGGTAAATATTATAAAACATTAGCTATTATGTCATTGTATGATGGACTTATGGACTTTTTAAAATTATTTTTAAATATTCGAAGTAGAGTTTTTAGTAAATATCCATTTTTAATTAATAAAGAATATTTTATTACTTAAATATAAATTTAAATTTTTCTATTAGAATTAGAGGCCGGGCGCTGTGGCTCACGCCTGTAATCTCAGCACTTTGGGAGGCGAGGCGGGCAGATCATTAGGTGAGAAAATCGAGATCATCCTGGCTAACACGGTGAAAGCCCGTATCTACTAAAAATACAAAAAATTAGCTGGGCGTGGAGGCAGGCGCCTGTAGTCTCAGCTACTCGGGAAACTGAGGCAGGAGAATGACGTGAACCCAGGAACCCGGGAGGCGGAGCTTGCAGTGAGCCAAGATCGCGCCACTGCACTCCAGCCTAGGCGACAGAGCGAGACTCCGTCTCAAAAAAAAAAAAAAAGAATTTGAGAGCTCAAGGGTATAATGAGGAAATTTTATTGCATTATACAAATAATCATAAAAATTAACATAAACACAAATATTAAGGATTATCATAGAAAGGTATCTTTATTCATGTTGTCATAACCATTATAATTTCCTGGAATTGTATATTATCTCATGGAAGATATGGCCCTAAAATGAAAGCTCACAGACTTCAGGCTTCAAAATAGTATTGAGAGTATCATGAAGGCCAGAGGAAGTCATGGAGATTTTTTAATTAAAGTAACTAAAAATCCAGTTAATAAGCAGCTTCTTATTACAAGAACATAGAGAAGAGATGATATCTTATAGCCACTATTTCTATTTCTATGTCACTCTATCTCTTTGAAGCTATATATATATATATATATATATATACATAATTGAAAATTTGTTACTTATCACCCCAAACATCCAGAACATAGCTATTCTACCGCTTGAGGAAGTAAAGTTGTATGAAATTCAATAAATTTGCACAAATTGCTTGAGTTTTTCTGTATTCACATTTACAATAATGTCTTTTTCATATGGAAGATAATTCTAAGTATAAAACAGTTTTAATTTTATTTTAAATGTTTTAATTCTGAAGCATTTCAAATTAAAAAAAAATCTGTAACAGAGATAACCAGAAGAAATATTACGCAAGTTACATATGTGCTTTCAAATTTTCAAATAGTCACACTTAATAAAAAGAAACAAGTAAAATTACCTTTAATAAAATATTTTATTGATCCAATGTTAAAAAATTATAATTTTGACATTTTGAGTTTTCAACCATCTCCATCAATGTAAAACTATTAAGATGTATCACATTTTTTGTATTAAGTCTTTGAAATCTGATGTGCATTTTACTCATATAATTTATCTCACTTTGGACTAGTCACATTTCACGTACTCAATAGTCGCACGTGGCTCATGACTACAATATTCACCAGCGCAGAATAATACGAAGTCACAGTCTTCATCCATCACACACATTTTAAAAATAAATAAATAAATGTTATATAACAAATATATAATTTCATAGATATAATATAACAAATATATGTATATTTATAGAGAGAGAGAGAGAAAGAGAGAGAGAGAGAGGTTCTTGCTCTGTCACCTAAGCTGGAGTTCAATGTTGATCATAGCTCACTGCCGTCTTGAGACCCTGTGCTCAAGCTCACTGCATCACTGAACCATAGCTCACTGCAACATTGAACCCCTGTAATCAAGCATTCCTCCCATCTCAGCCTCCTGAGTAGCTAGGACTACAGGTGTGTGTCACTACACCTGGCTAATTTTTTTTTTCTTGTATAGAAGGAGCGCCTCACTATGTTGTTCAAGTTGGTCTTGAACTCCTGGCCTCAAGCGATCCTCTCACCTCAGCCTCCTAGCATGTGAAATTATAGGTGTGAAGTACCAAGCTCAGCCTAAAATATTTTAATTATTTGAAGAAAAATATGTGGAGAAAGAAATGGCAAAATATTAATACACTACAAATAAAAAGGAAGCCATCAACCACCTGGTTCTGGCGAACACAACAAACTGCATTTTTATCTCATTCTTTCAGGAGTTAATAAGTACCTTGACATTCATGTACCCTTTCATTTTTTAAAAATATTCAGAATGTATTGTGTCTTCTTTTAAAATTTAAGTGATATTGGCATTGTTATTCTCGTGGTGTTTAAGTAAGGATGATTTCACCTGTAAAGCTCAGAAAAGCTAAACTCTAGTTGGCTATTTCTATAAGAGATTCTTCCCTCTGAAAAATTGTTCACATGGCTCGAAGTCCTAAGGTATGGCAAGGTTAAGTAGGTTTATTTAACAGCTCACTTTCATTTTCAGAACCACATTTTGTTTTCTCTTCTTTGAAGTCTAAAACGTTGATGACGTCTAAAGTGTTGCTGGCTGTGTCCTGAGTGAAGAAAGTACAATGGGTGTTGGCAGCTGAGCCTACAGCATCCCTTGTGAAGGTCTGACAGTTGAGGAAAGATAGCTTCTTGGGACTTTCAGCAGAGCAAGAACTCTTCCAGAATACTGCATGCAGTACGCCCTATCTCTCATTTCATTTGCCACGATTTGTTCACATCAACTTTCTGAGCATATCATTGCCAAGCAGAAAGATTACACCCTTAGTTTGATCAAGTTCTTTTTGAGGCTGACAGGCTTAAAAACAGGCGCATTGTTATTAATCGGGAGAGTGATGGAAGCAGTTCTGAGGAGGTAATGATGATGCCCACCACTATGTTTGCAATGACAGTCCAGACTTTCTACTTTTCAACCACCTGCATCAAAAGAATGGTGTATACTCATTCTCCAGTTGATAAAACAACAACAGAAATAAGCATTGTTTTCATCCAACTCCCAGAAAACAGACAGCACTACATCTCTGTGAATCTATTACATAATTTCAGAGTAACCAGAATTCTACATAATAACAATTTAACCTTTGCTTTATCACACTTGATTAGGTTAAAAAAGACTTTAAAGAATGAATACTTAACTGCAGAGTCTTCTACAGTTTATCTTTTCAATTATTTTGTCTGAATTTATGCATTTCCATCTTTATGCCTTTGCTTATGCTATTTTTGCCCTCAATATCATTTCTGTTTGGTTTTATCAGAATTTTATAAGTACTTTGAGATCCAGGTAGAAGAACAGCTCCCTTTGGAAGATTTTTCAGTTGTAAACAATGAAATTTTTCTCCCAGAACACATTGTTAATATTTCTTTTTTAAAGGTTTACTATAATTTTGGGCAGAATGTGAAGTTGGGCATTTGAACTTTGAACATTTTCTAAATTTTCATACTAGAGAAATTGTCTCTTTTCTCAAGTTGCTACCTGTGAGATTATTTATATTTCAATCCACCATGTCTACTCAAACATGGTAAACTTCTACTAAATGTCTTCTGAGTAAATGGGGTTCAACATGAAGATGTAATGATCAACGGAATAAAATGACACTTCTCTCTCTCTCTCTCTCTCTCTCTCTCGCTGTCTCTCCATCTCCCATAAATGACAGGTAATAGCGGTAAAATCATGTGACCCAGACACGAACTGAGAGTTCCAGTTGCATTTGAATTTAGTGATACTTCTTATGGGTTATTTTCAGGAATCATTGAAAGTCATGATACTGCAACAAAAGTGCATGAAAGATCTAGTTTAAAGAAGGCCTGTGCATAATTTCTAAACTGGTTAGTCAGTTAATTAGCTTTTGAAATTTGGGAACCAGTGATAAAGTCCTGATAACTGATCATTTGAAGATTGAACTTTGAAATTTGGATTTATTTCACTGTTTAAGACGGGAACCAACGAGAAAGGTAACTAAAGAAGAAGGCAATGTGTTGAAGGTAACATGTTACTGCTCATTTTACCCCAACTGGCTTTAAAACAGAGGTAGAAAATGGTATTAAAAATACTTTATTGGCTTTCCATACCCTAACAGCCCAATTCACATCAAGCATTTCATTAACTAAGGCTGTGGTAGAAAAAAAGTCATTTAAAAAGGTAATTGTCTAATTTTGTTCTCTTGTCACAGAAGTTACAAAATATAATATTTAAATAACAGCACCTATATTGCTCTTAGTCTATCAAGTAATCATTATATAAAATATAAACTGACAGAAAAATAAAATTCGAATAATGCAATGTTTAAAATTTAAAGCATACATCAAAAAAATACAGCATGCATTTTCAAAATAGTAACTAGCTTTTTAAAACATGTGAACAAAGAGCAAGTGGCAAAGGGGGCAGATAACCAGCACCGAACCTTCGTTTTGGCCTATGCCTTGGGCTGGCGTGATAGGCAAAACTTTTCTTAAGAGGAAGATAGCAAGTATTGCTGGCTTCTATCCAAACCACTCTTGCTCTGTTTACATTCTTTGCTCTTCAGCCCTCCCATTGCCAAAGTTTGCCATTTTGTTTTCTCCAGTCTGCAGTTAACCTCTTTGACACATAACTGGCATTTCCCAGTACCCAGGACCACAATTGGCTCACCAGAATTAGTGAAAGTTGCCCTTCCTTACTCCACCTGGAAACAGCACAATGAGTACATGCTTAGTGCAAATTAGATAACAGACACCCCTTTCTCCAGGTGAACCTAGCCCTGCTGTAACCCCTGTTTGACCCATTTCCCAGGGTCCCTGGATAATGAACCATCTAAACACGTATATGACAACCTTACTAGTTGCTGATCTTTATCTATATTCCCCTTGCTGTACAATGTTAATTGTTCCTTTCGGAAAAGACACGCTCATAGATGAAATGTCTTCAGTTGCTGTTCTAGGCTAGCTATTGCACAGATATGCACATTTTTTCCTAAATCATTTTTCCAAACCTGGCTCTCAAATGTTCTTCTTTCCTGCTTACATTCCCCTAAATACAACATTCTATCCTCTAATTTCTCTATTTGCTCCATCTATTGAGTAAACGAGAGTATTTCCTATTGATGTCTTCATACAGAAGAAAATTCATAGAAATATTTATACCAAAATGTTAATAGTGTTTCTTTTGTTGGTTGCTTTTCTTATCAAATTTTTTTAGTTTTTTTCTTTAATGGACATGTATAAATTATGTAATGCATTTACAAAAATGCTCCTCAGTTTAAGAAAGTAAATAAATGATAATCATTTTTAAATGCTTACTGATCTCTTTGAACTCAAAACAGTTTTTTTTTTTATTGTAAGACTCAAAAATTTAGAAGTAGGAGGTACAGTTGTTAAAAATCACAGGTATGACCTCAGGCTATATCAACCTGAGCATGGAGTTGAGGTGCGCTCCAATAAAGGCATGGAAAAGAGGTTTAAGAAACATACATTATCCTAATCAGAACGGAGGGAGTCACATAACCTGAGAAGAAAGAGAGGAATTATTTCTTTTTGGGCAGAATATTTATGTCTGCTGATATAACTTGGCCATTATCTAAACTACCACTCTGGTATTACATCGGACAAAAATTAATAAAATAGTTTTCTTATTACAACACTCTGTTGACAAAAAAAAAATTAAACAAAAAAGAAACTGTCTTAACCCCCAATACTGAATTGCATTTTTTTCCTCTGCTAGCTCTTAAAAATTAGAGATACTGAACAAATTCTCATAGATGGGTGACACTCTTAATCAGACTCAAATCTTGGAAGCTGTTTCAAATTAACTCTTTTCACAGTTTTCAGCAGTTTTGTGCGGCATGCACATGCTTTGTCTAAGATTTTTATTATACATAATATTGTGTGGCTTGAAACACCACTTATTAAGTTCCTATGGTTTGCTGGATAATGTGGTGACTAACATTTCTGGAGGACCTCATAGGATAGTGGAGAAACAGACATGTAACTATGCCAATCATATTAACCACAGTAAATGCCATGACAGAGGAAATGAATAGGTCACACTGGGAGTTGAGAAAATGGTAGTCACAGTTCTTTCCTTAATACCACTTAAGCACTTGTGGGGAAGACGGAGATTAGACCCATGAGAGCACAATCAGCTTCTGCATCTTTTGTGCTGCGATTACAGTGCAGTGCCATTGTTTCCTTGTATCCTCATCCAAAGGCTCATGGCTAATTAATATGCTTGATTGAAAGGAAGCAAAAGCTTGTGCATGCATGCAATGGATAAAAGCCTAGTGTTGCTGAAAACAAAACAAACTGAAAAAAAAAAAACCAAACCAAATAAAACAAAATAAGAAAGAAAAGAAGGAAGAAAGGAAGAAAGAAATCAGAGCCTTACAGTGGACACAAAAGCTTAGCTCTGCAAGAATGTTAAACCCTATTTTATTTCTCTGTCATTGAATTTAAAATGAGATTGGAGAAGGACTGTAAGTGTTGAGAAGAGTGAAGCAATTTCAAGTGACAGACTTCAAAAAAGGTGGTTATGCATTTCTAAATGGGTACTGAATCTCCTTTAGAGATATTTTGCACTTAGAAATAAAGAGTTCAGTTGAGACTGTCACCTAACTTTCTGGAAAAAAATGGCCTAAGCAAATTGACCATACATTTTACTGAAAGCTACGGTCATAGGAATTCCAGGTTTCATTCATTTGACATTCCACAAATATTTATGGAATGTTTACAGTGTGCTGGGGCAAGGAAAACAAAGCATAATATTTCAAAGGGATCTCTGTGTAATTAATACCCCCAAATTGTATAAGTTAATAAATAACCCTCAACAACTATAGACAAAAATGCTAATACTGATTTTAAATGAATATTTGCATATATGTGTGTATATATATTTACCTATTATGTGTTATGTGTTTATATGTTATATATCTCAGATAAAAGACTGGCCATAGGACTTTATAAGCAATAATTTCCAGTAGAAAATAATGACACAAGTTGCTTATAGAAGGGTATGTAAAGAAAATCATGTGTTCTTTTGCCAACATCCCAGAACAGATGTTGTTTTGTACTATGACTTAATAACCTATTTAACAGTTGTGAGAGGTATATAGAAAAAAATGCCGTGACTATGAAAGTAAATATAGAGAATTAACCTACAACTAAGTCCTCAATTATTAATCCCATTAAAAATTTTTGCCAACTGCAATTGTCTACTAAATTTTACTTTCATTTTACTCTCAAAATAGTATAGGGGTTAGGAAGAGTAAGCATTCTTATCAATATTTTACATAAATTTTGAGTTCAGAATGATAAGACGTTTATCATTATTTCTAACTAGCATTCTTGCCTCTTTGGGCTGGTACAAAAATCCTCATTTTTTCTTTGGGATATCACCCCTACCTCATTCCTTTCCAACGTTCTTTCACTCATGTATTATCTCTGTCCAAATGGTCCTTGTTTCATTGCCTTATTTCAATTTTTGTCATTTACTTATTGATGAATTAGAATATTTTATTCCCTGTCAACAATGATTGTGTCAGAGATAGGCATACGATGGACCACTCATGGTGTTCCATCACATTTATTACAGAGATACTGTGAAAGAGGTCTTTATTTCAGGAATTTCAAACTCCAAGAACTAGATAAGTCAAAACCCGCCAGCAGAACACAATATCTGCAGAATGAATTTATACCAGTTGCAAGTGATACAACTGGTACTATTTCAAACATATAGAGATAATGCTTGCAAGTGGATCAGAACATGATATAGGAACACAATTTTGTACTGTTCATCTCTTAACTCTGCTTGTCTTTGTGCTGGATCTATTGTCAAGCAACTCTCCCTTTCTCCTTGGTGGCAAAATCACTGTCATCAGTTTTATGCTTTTTATCCCACTTTCTCAGCATCCCTTAAAGAAAGAACATATATCTTCCTAGCATTTTCAAGTTGGGCCTCAAAATTGAATCTCATAGCTCTGCCTTAGAAGACATTTTTATTCCAGAACCAATCACTGTGGGTGAAGGCTTGAAATAACGTATAGATTCACCATATTCAGATTAGGTGTCCACTCTTGATTCTGGAGTTTGAGTTCAACCTCACTCAAACCACATGGATGGTGGTAATTTCCTGAATCTAAAAATGGTGCCCTTTCCAGATAAAGGGAAAACGGGTAGTGTCCTGACAGAAATAACTTAAGTTCATGTCAGAAACCAATTCAAAAAAGAAATACGTGGAAAGAGATGCTGGATTTTGCAACAGGTGACCCTGGATTCAACTATGTTTAAAATTGTTTATGTGTCAATGAATACGATTTTCTTTGAGCTGGTTTGAATCAGGTTTTTATCATCAGAAATCTAGAAGCTTCTTTGATGTGGGGCTGAAAAGGAGATACATGCCAATAGGGTACTTAGGTTCAGAGATGTAATTTATTTGTTTTTATTCATATAGAAAACCAGTGTTGTGGTTAGCCTTTGTTTTGCAATTTACTTTTGCTGCTCAATGTGCATCCTGCAGCTACCCCTAATTTTATTTTTACAAGTATTTTATATAACATTATATTATATATATATATTCAGTTTTTATTACGTAGACTTATATGGTTTACTCTTATATATTTTTTCTTTTTGAAATGATATCTGCCCCAATAAACTCATATTATGCTCTCTTCTGACTCATTTGACAGTAACATTCCAAACTCAAACCCTAAAAATGGAGATAGTGAAGGAAAAGGGAAAAGACTTAAATAAAACAACACTTTATTTGTTACATCAAAATTGCTACTTGGAAAAAATTGCATTTCTCTTTTTACTGAATACCCTTTCAATAGGTCTTAGGTAGGGTTTCCTAGAAGAAGACACTGAGATGAGAATTAGCGTTCAAAGGATGTGTTAAGAAAATGCCGCTGGCTGAGTGCAGTGGCTTACGCCTGTAATCCCAACACTCTGGGAGCCTGAGACAGGCGGATCGCCTGAGGTCGGGAGTTCGAGACCAGCCTGACCAACATGGAGAAGCCCCATCTCTACTAAAAATACAAACATTTGCTGGGTGTGGTGGCGCATGCCTGTAATCCTAGCTACTCGGGAGGCTGAGGCAGGAGAATAACTTGAATCCGGAAGGCAGAGGTTGCAGTGAGCTGAGATCACGCCATTGCACTCCAGCCTGAAAACAAGAGCAAAACTCTGACTCAAAAAAAAAAAAAAAAAAAATTGCTCCCTAGAAAAACCAGTAAGTAAATAGGTAAAACAGGACAGGGAAAGGAATAAAGTCAAGAAGAGATTCAATTCAGGCAATCCCAGTCCCAGCCAGATCCTTCAGGGAAGCTCGGAAGGATAAATTGCATCTCAGAATTATCCCAACTGGAAGAAAGGGAGCTGGGTGTCAATAACACTTTTGTGTCAACCAGTCATTGGCTAAGAGCAACCCCTCACTGGGATGCTTTGTGATATGCAAAGTTTCAGACACATCTACCTTTGTGGATGAGGATGACAAATTGCCTCCAGTCATTCCAAGGAAACCCTCTGAATAGCCAGACACAGCCATCAGAAGCAAAAGCACCTAGAACCTAGAGGAGAGGACCACAAAACCAGTGAAGAGATCTGAACACAGCTAGGCAGAATACTGACAGGATCAGGACAGTCAGTGTCAGGTATTTACCAATAGAGATGCAGGGAAAAAATTCTGACTGTGTACAAATTCCATGCCCTTAATACTTTTGTGAAAAAATCTCTTTAATTTTGTTTTTCTCTTAACTGGTGATATTTATTTTAAAACTACAAGTGGTAATTATTTCTTCAATATTTGTTTGCATATATATATGAAAAACTTTAAACAAATTCTGAAGATGCTAACTTGGTGTACAATGTCAGAAGGCCTCGCAACTCCTCTTTCTTGCTTTATTCAGGGCACAAAGCTTTTGAATACATGAAATGAGTCAACCTTTCAGATAAATTACTGATGAAGGATATCTCAAATAAAGATGTTTTGAGAGCTTCAGCCATACCCTTGATTTCTTTACTGAGCTCAGCTTGTGTGAGTTCCCTGGGAGAATGGTGGGACAATTCTAATTCCCACCTTCAGAACATTACTATAGATGTCTCTTCATGTGGCTTCAAGTTAAAAGCCCAGTGAAGGCTGTCTAAGTTTCAAAGATTAAATGTACAACCTTCTCCATTAAGAAACATACACACACACAAATATTACTGGGTTTCCATTTTTTCTTGTCATCTTTCTACTGCCATCTCCATCCGCTACTTCTTGTAGCTCCCCTTTTTAATCCTAAAATTTATCTTGAAGCTTGCGTTGGCTTTTTTCCCATGAGTCTTCCTAGAGCCTCCAAATTCTCTGTGACACATTTTTATACAATATGGTACATGCATTTACATTTATATGTATTAAAATGTTATATTTTACTAATAAAAAGTTTGGCATGCATAAGATTGATATAAATGAGTAAAAGTCATATCAAATCTAGGCTTGTGGGAAGGGAGGAACACAAAGATTGGAAAAAGAAGATGACGGTTGTAATATACTTGTTTTTTTGAGGTGGTGTCTCACTGTGTTGCCCAGGCTGGAGTGCAGTGGCATGACCTTGGCTCACTGCAACTTCAACCTCCTGGGCTCAAGCAATCCTCCCACCTCAACCTCCTGTGTAGTTGGGACTACAGGTGCATGCCACCATGCCTGTTTAATTATATCTATATCTATATCTATCTATCTCTATCAATTTGTATCTCTATATATAGATATAGATTTTGTTTGTTGTTTGTTTTTGTAGAAATGGGGTTTCATCATGTTGCTCAGGCTGTTCTTGAACTGCTCAGCTCAAGCCATCTGCCCGCCTCGGCTTCCCAAAGTGCTGGGATTACAGGCATGAGCCACCACATCCAGCCTTGATGCACTATTTTTAAAATAACACTTTTATTTAAATATATCTGTAGAAAATTGTAAAAGTGAGAAGTGTAGATTTTAGAGGATTATCACAAATCTGACATAGCCATTTAGGCAAAAAATACAAAATATTAGCATCACTACAGTCCTTCTTATGGCCTTCTTCATTATTTCCTCTTCTCTTTAAGAGTGTTGTTTAAAGTACCATATTATGTATTTTATATACAATACAATATTACTTTACACAGAGAGGTACTTTATACAGAGAGGTACATGTATACTTATATACTTTATATATACAAACATCATGTGCACATATATGTACACAACTACCTATATTTTTTGTTTTATAAATCAATATCAGTTTGTTAGACATTTGAAGATATTAACTATATTGCTGACTAATTCCCTTTATCTTGGATGAGAAGAAAAAATCCATTTTACTGTTGTTCTTTGAAGGTTACCCTTATGATTTTCCCATTGTCTTTTATTTTCCTAAAGATGCTATAATATTGGAGTGCATTCAGATGACTTAGAATTAGTAACAGTACTTGAATATAAATGTGAATATCTTTTATCAGGTTTGGAAAACCATTAACCACTATCTCTTATGCCCTTTCCCAAATTTTCCACTATTCATTCTCATTTTATGATTGAGTTTGGTCTTGTTCTGGCATTTTTAAATATGACTAATTTTTTCTGCAGGATTACTTATATGTTTTCAAATTATTTATTTAAGTCATCTTAATTTTTGTTTCATGGACATTTATTTTGGATTTTTAAATTTTTAGGATTTTTCACTGTTTAAAAATGTTTGAATATATTCATTAAAAGTATTTTAATTTTATTATCTTGATCAACTGTGATTTCATTCTTATTGCCTATTTTTTCTCCAGAATGTGGTAATATATTTGAATATGTCAGGTGATCATTTTAATTTAATTTAGAGTTCCAAGTTACATGTGCAGGATGTGCAGGTTTGTTACATAGGTAATCATGTGCCATGGTGGTTTGCTATGCCTATCAACTCATCACCTAGGTATTAAATTCAGCATGCATTAGCCATTTTTCCTGATATTCTCCCTTTCCCCATCCCACATGTAGGCCCCAGTGTATGTTGTTCCCCTCCCTGTGTTCCCCTCCATGTATTCTCATTGTTCAGCTCTCACTTTTAAGTGAAAACATGGGGTGTTTGGTTTCCTATTCCTGCATTAGTTTGCTGAGGATAATGGCTTCCATCTCCACCCATGTCCCTGCAAAGGACATGATCTCATTCTTTTTTATGGCTGTATAGTATTCCATGGTGTATATGTACCACAATTTCTGAATGAAGAGTTTATCTACCTTCAATCTTTGAGGCTACTGACCTTTGGATGGGTTTTTTGTGGGAACTTTTTTTGATGCTGTTGTTGCTTTATTTTTGTTTGTTTTTTCTTTTAACAGTCAGGCTCCTCTTCCTTAGGGCTGCTGCAGTTTGCTGCGGGTCCACTCCAGACCCTGTTTTCCTGGGTCCCTCCCACCCCTGGAGGCATCACTACTGGACGCTGCAAAACAGCAAAGATGGCTGCCTCCTCCTTCCTCTGGGAGCTCCATCCCAGAGGGGCACTGACCTGATGCCAGTGGGAACGCTCCTGTATAATGTGGCTGGTGACCCGCGTTTGGGGGTTTTATTCAGTCAGGAAGCACGGGATCAGGGACCAGCTTAATGAAGCACTCTGGCTGCCTCTTGGTGGAGGGGGTGCATTGCGCTGAGGGGAATCACATTCACCTGGACTGCTGGGATCCTCAGAGCCAGCAGGGGAAAAGATTAAGTCCACTGACCCACAGAGATCGTGGCCATCCCTTCCCCGAGGGGTTTCATCCCAGGGAGAACAGTGTTCTGTCCATAAACCCCTGGCTGGAGTTGGTGAAATTCCTGCAGGGAAGCCCCACCCAGTGAGGAGGGATGGGGCCAGGTCCAGCCTAAAGAGGGAGTCTGGCCACTATCGGCCACAGTCTCTGTGGTGCACTGTGAGGAATTCCTCCTGGGTCCAAACCACCCAGTTTTCTCCGGCACCAGAAGAGGAAAACAGCAGATTGGAACTGCAGTGATGGCGGCCAGTGATGGTGGCCACCCCTTCCTCCGAAAGTTCAGTTGTCTGAGGCAGTAGGTAACCAAAGGGATGGCAGCTGCCCCTCTCCTCAGGAATTTGGTAGTCTTAGGCAGTCTCCAGCTGAGTGACCACTGAGATTCTGCACAGCACTGTGCTTGGGACTCAACGCCCTGGTGGCGTGGGCTCGTGAGGGAATCTCCTTATCCACAGGTTGCACAGATCGGTGGATAAAGCGTGACTTTCCAGGAAGGGGTAGCACAATCACTCACCGCCTCCCTTGGCTGGGGGTAGGAGATCCCCTTTCCCCTTGTGGCTACCAGGTGGGCTGTTGCTCCACCCTACTTTTACTCACTCTCCATGGGTCACACCAATTGCCTAGTCAGTCTTAATGAGAGAACCTGAATACCTTAGTTGCCAGGGCAGGATTCACTCGCTGTTTTTGTTCTTGGTGAGAGCCTCTGACCGCACCTGTTTCTAGTCCACCATCTTGGCCCCTCCCTGGCTGGTTATTCTTGTTTGAGGAATTGAGACTGTTTATTTAAAATGTAGAGATAAGTTGAATCTCTGTATACTATTTTCTTCCAATATGTTTTCGTTTTTCTTCTGGCAGGTTATCTAGGCTTCAGTACACGAGTTATTCTAGAACCTTGATTAAATCATAGTTTTAGTGATTAAGATCATAGTTAATATATAAAGCTCCTATGGGCAACAAAAAATGTAAAAACTTTTTCTTATTTTTGGTCTCTAATCTCTTATCATTGTTCCATGGCTGTATTGAGTCTAGCAAAAGTTTTGCTTAACCTTAAAGCTTCTTACTTGCCACCTTTACAATTAGCAATTGCCTGGAGAGGAAGTGTGGTGATATACATCAGTTTAACCTTTCTTGTTCTGCTCTTTTTCTGGAAGAAAATTCCCTACAAATTTTCCCTACAAATTCTCATTGCCTTGGTAGTTCTCTTATATCTTCAAGTTAATTAAAAATATATTTTGTCTAGACTTTCACAGTGGAAAGATTGGTCTGAAAGATACTAGCCTACTATTGTCCAAGGGAACTCTTAATATGTTTCTGTAAAAGGGACACCTTTTGGAGGCCTGGGAGAGGTCTAAGGAAGTGGGAAACCCACAGAACCTCTTTTATCAATTACCTAGAATCCACATTTGACTTCAGTTTATTCCATATGATTAGAAATTAACATATGTAGAGAAATATATTTTGTTTTGTGTTTCTAAAGCAATGCAGAGAAAGCAGCCTTTTAAAAAACATGGTATACTCATAAGTGGGAGCTAAATGATGAGAACACATGGACACATGGAGGGGACAACACACACTGGGGCCTACTGGAGGGTGGAGGGTGGGAGAAGAAAGAGGATTGGGAGAAATAACTAGTGGGTACTAAGCTTAATACCTGGATAATGAAATAATCTGTACAACAAATTCCCATGACACAAGCTTACCTATATAACAAACCTGCACCTGTACCCCTGAACTTAAAATAAAAGTTAAAAAGATAATGGCATATTAGACAAGACCCAAATAGCTATAAAAGACACTAATCCTTACCTTCCCTTTCTTAGGAATCTTTCAAAAAAATGGAGATTTATGGTGCCCTTTTGGTGAAATTTAAAATAAATTGCTAAAATAATATAAATGATTATATTAAATATATGGATTTTGACAATATTGTGAATTAATTCATTCAACAAATATTTATTGATATTTTCCACGGACTATTCTAAGCAGTAAGAATACACCTGTATTAATCATGATTTTTATTTTCTATATTTTATAATTCTTTGACATCCAGAGGTCTCATGAAACAAATGGACGGTGCCCTTCGGGATTAGCTAACTTCTAGAGATAACAAACAACTTACCTGTAAACTCATCTTTGATATGCAAACCAGAAAATTCTGAGTGCTTAGCCCAGCCTGCCTCCTTTATTCAGACTCCTGCTGTCTAGAACACTATCCTCCTGCCCTGGATTACCCCAGCATTAGACAATAGACAGGTAGAGAGCACCCTTACAGCATAGAGCCTGCCTAAATTATTCAAACTGTCTAACCCTGAATCTGCTCAGCAGCTTACCCTGCTTGGCCCATTTCTTCCCAAGAAAACCACAATAAAACGTTTTTCCCACACTTCTTGCTCCTTCTGCCTTCTGACCCGACCCTGGTGCTTCCTTGTGTAGCCCTGTGCAGCTTGGCAGGTCTTCTTCTCTTGGGAACGCTGACTAACAAACTGTGTTTTCAGTGACTATTCTCTCCTGATCTGTTGGTCTTACCATACTGAATAAAAATGAAATCCTGGGTGCATTTTAAAACAACAGCTACAAACAAGGCCTGTGTTCTCTTAGAGGATAGAGACACTAAATGAATGAACAAATAATGTTAGAAGGTTATAAAGTCTCTGAAAAAAATAAAACAGTGTTGTGAGAGCAGCTGGTGATAGGGCTAATTTAGACTGGAGAAGGAAGAGTTCAGTGGGGAGGTGGTGACTTTTGAAAGGACGTCAGAATGTAGGAGACGCTTGGCTCTAAGAATGCTGTAGATGGCGAGGATTCTGGGTGTGAACTTAAGACATTTTTGTTTACTAGAAACTGTGTGCCAACTAATCAGGTTGAATTTCTTTTCTTTTTCCCTTTTTTTTTTTTTTTTTTTTTGAGACAGGGTCTCACTCTGTCACCCAGGCTGGAGTGTGCAGTGGTGCAATCTTGGCTCACTGCAACCTCCACCTCCTGGGTTCAAGCGATTCTCCTGTCTCAGCCTCCCGAGTAGCTGGGGCTACAGGCATGCACCACCATGCCCAGCTAATTTTTGTATTTTTAGTATAGACAGGGTTTTGACATGTTGGCTAGGCTGATCTCAAACCTCTGACCTCAGGTGATCCACCCGCCTCAGCCTCCCAAAGTGCTAGGATTACAAGTGTGAGCCACTGCACCCGGCCCAGATTGAATTTAATTGATAGGTACTCGGTAGCAATAATTCCATCTTCACCCACGTGGATGCCCCATCTCCCATTTTGCCACATATCAGATTCTAAAACCTACAATTGATAGGGGAATAAATACAATTTTAGATATATTGGTACTAACTATGAGCTAAAAGTGACCATGTATGGCTGAAATAAAAGGTATTAATATCTTTATTTGCCTTAGAAAAATTAAAAGCTGACACCAACCATTAAACTAAAAGTGTATCTGAGAGGTGGTCACAATTGTCTTGATAGGCAATCCTCCCTGATTATCATTTTTATTCTCTTTGAATAAAATGAACAAAGATAACAGAGAAAGGTAAGTGATTTTTTTCTCTTTTGATTTTAACAAAACTGATGAATTTTATCCTGATCCTCTTACAAAAGAAAATCAGAGGTTGGCATTACTGCCTGTGGGAGCAAGGCAACACCTTTACCTAATAAAATACCTTTTTGGATAGGTATGAATAACACTATATTGTACTAGCCTGAATTCTAATTTTTGAAGAGCAACAGACGAGTTCAGCATAGATAATCCAGAACTGATCACAGCTGCTCCAGCCAGAGAGTCATTTTAACTCATAATGGGAGTGACATGTTACAGAAGAATCCGAACACGATTATTCATGAGGAAGTGTTTTGAACCAGAATTAAAATAAAGGCATTTACCTAGAAAATGTAGAAGACACAGACTTCGAAGCACATGTCACCCAGATCATAAAGTTTTGAAGGAAAAGACTGATTCATTGCTGAAAGCTAGTCAATATGGTGACTTGCTCTATGACAGCATATTTGGTCTGAAATTTTTGAGAATTTTTTTAAAGAACACTCATGACGAGAATTCCACCTCTGATATGACCAGTTTCTAAAGAATGTCAGGCACCATATGAGATCATTTCCATTCATTATGTATAGTAATGCTTAGAACTCTGAAAGATAATTGAAAATATTAAGTATAGGCCACCAGATCTTCCCATCTCAGTTATTTACCCAAGTGAAAGAAAAACACATTCAAACGAAAACTTGTATGTGTATTTATTTCTATGGCAACTTTATTCATCATAGCCAGAACCTGGGGTGAGTGGGGAGAACAAAATCATCCATCAACAGGTAAATGGATAAACAAAATAAAGTATATCCATACAATGGAATACTACTCAGCCATTACAAGGAAAAAAGAGAAAATCAGAACTACTGTCACACACTCAATATGAGTGAAAGAACTCAGGCATAACAGATCTCATTCGTAGGAAATGTGAACCAATCTATGATGACAAAGTGTAGATGAATGGCTGTTACAGAGAAATAAAAAGGCATAGATTACCAGGGGGCATGAGTAACCTTTGTTAGTGATGAAAATGCTCTGTATGATTTTAGTGGAGGTCTTATTGCCATGTAGAACTGTCGGATTACATCAAATGAGTGCACTTTAAATGGGGGTAATTTATTGTAGACTTGATAAAGTAAGGAAAAATACAGAAGAAATGAGGGAACCAAAGCTGAGAGACATTAAGGAACCTGTCCGAAGTCGTACCACTCCTAAGTAGCAGGAACAAGGACAGGATTACTTTTCAGTTTTTCCTGGCCCTAAATCTTAAGTACTTTTCACTGCAACATATGTAAGAAAAAATAATTCTTGAAGGCATTTTCTTCTTTAGGCTTTCAGAATTGTAACTATTTCGTGTTAGCATTCAATATGCCATTAATTTTAATATTCAAAAGTCTTCCAAGTTACTTATAGTACTATCACTTTTAGGTGCGAGATATAAAAATAAGGTTTTTATCTGGAAAATGTATCTATGACAGGAAGTCTTGAAAATGTGTGAATTTTTAGAAGAAGCTATTTGGAGAGGGTCATATTATATAAATAAAATATGTCTTTTACTTCATATTTTGCTGCTAAAATGATATTAAATACAGTATGTATTTTTTAGGACACTTAAATGGGAGGTTGGAAATTAAATATTTGGTTTTCATGTTTAGCTCAATGGTGAATTTGAAGATTCTTTGTTCCATTATCAGTACATGTGCCTATATAGAGGTTCAAAGTATCCTCTTAATGCTTTTCTCTATTGGACAGTTAAAGAAATTCAGACCACACAATTTTTGGCAGCATGTGTGAGAATATTAAATAGAAGGCACTCAATAATGTTTAAGGAACAAATGAATGAATAAATATGGAAAAGATATTTTTGAAGTTTCCTTAATCAATAAGAACTTAATAACTCATCATCACCATATAAATGGGAGGTTTTTGAGACAATCTTTATGCTGTTAGTATTTCTTTCTAATTTGCATGCACATATGTTATGTAGACAAGATAGTTCATTTATCAGCTTATTCTGATGTGATGAACCAATGCATGGGTGACAATTTCCTAGTAAGATATTCTTGCAATTCTCAGTTACAGTGAATAGATGAAAAACATCAGGTTGGTAAAGCAGATAAAAGTGGCTGAAAGAGAATTGTGAATGGGATCAAATTGAAAGGAAGTACTAACTATCAAAGCAAAGATTCACCCCAAGATGACCTGTTTGCCACAATGTAAAATTCTGTCATATAATATTATTCCAGTCAAATGAAAAATAAGTTGGGAGCAAAAAAAATAAGTGACTTTTTGTTTTGCTTTAGTATTAGCAAAACCATCTGCTGAATTTAATCTTGATCACACAAATGCAAATCAAGGAATGAAGGCCTAGATGCTACAGTGGGATAAGAAATTTAGCAAAAACAAAACTAAACTAAAACAGCAACAAAAAACTGCCTTTACATAGGTATGACCCCATGTTTAATCACATAGTTTGTTCCAGGTTAGGAAATATTTTGTATATATCTCCCTCACCCTGTTTAGGGTAGAGATAAAAGTTTTTCCCTCCTGTCATCAAAGTATACCCATTGTTTCCAATAAATATAACAAAATATAAATAATATCTTCAAACCATGATATTAGATAATCATCATTGCTCTATTGTAAAGATATTGAAACAATTAATGTCACTGTCTCAAATATTGACTCTACAGTAAAAATGCTGATTCTGAGAACATTTGTGTTATAAAGCATGCTGACATTGCTGAACATAGGATGAAAATTAACAGAGGAAGTTTTTATTTCATTTCCAAGATACTCAGTTTTGTTAATGTTTAGGCTACACTGTTCTTTATATGTATTGGATTTAACCTGTTATAGTTATAGAAGGCAGCTGTAGAACTAGCACCTTGAAGTGTAGAGTGAAGTTAGTGTAAAAGGAACCTAGGAGTAGTCTTTAGTTATATTTACTGCTTTCCCCTACACTATAAAAACACTGCATCAGAGCTCAGGGGTCTAAGGATATATTTAGAGCTACCATCATGGGAAAAGTTAAGGAAAAGAGGCCACTTAGCATAGGAGGGAAGTGTGAGCTTTGCAATAAATTAGACTCCTGTTTAAATTTCTGGTTATACACTCACTAGATGCAAATCATTATGGAGCCAGTGTAGGAAACTAAACTATCTGAGGCTTTTCTTTCCCTCACACATACAATACTAATAGTAATAGTACTTAGCTTCCTGAACTGTTGTGAGTGCACCCTACTAGCCATAACAGGGCCACTGAAAGGTATCTACAATATAAATAGCCTTCTGATACTTTATTCATTGCCAACAAATGTACTGTTTTCATTTAAAACCTTTATATTTTGTAACTGTTGTTAGCATCACTAATGATAAAAATGGCTAATATTTCTCTAATGCTTTGCAGAATAAAATATGTTTTTAAATGTTCTTCAAAGAACTTTGATATTATACCAGTTTTAGACTTGACAATATTGAGATCTAGAGACCATAGACTGCATTACCCAAGGATGAACAAGCTACTACATGGTGGATATGGGTCTTAACAATTACTCAATCCAAAGTAAATGTTGATCAACTATCTATACAGTCTAACACCCGTATTTCAGACCAAAGCTATGCAGCTACCTTGATTATTATAAGATCTAGGACTCAAATTTAAGTCTAACTGATACTTATTGACCTTGTGACACTGGACAGTAATTAAACCCTCTAAGCTAATTTTACACATCTATAAAATTGGGACTATATATGACCCCTATGATACGCTTTTTGTGAGTATCAATAATCTCAAATTTGTGTTATTGGCAGTAATTGTTTCAGGACCTTTGATGCAACATCTCCTTATTCATTGGAATAAATTGAAATTTAACTATAAGTGCCCATTTGCCAAAATTGACAAGAAACATAATAGTAGCAACTTTGTGTCTTTTTCTACCTACCTTATATGGTATCAGGAAACCCAGTCAGTCACCACCCTTGATCCTTTCCCAAGTTCTCTGCTATAAGATGTGTAGACTTCTTGTTGACTCTAATCCTTCTATGCCAGGCTGGTCATAAGGACCAAAGCTCTCTAAAGTCATTGTGTCCAGTGTCCAACCTGCTCAGGCACTTAGGCAGTACCAGTGCTCTTCCACACCCATCTCGAGTCCATGCTTCTACAACTATGGAGATGTAAGATGTAATTCTTAGAGAAAAGAGCTCTTCAATGTGTAAAAGTCACAGCCACTCCACTTTCTCCCTGCTCTACTTTAATATTTCCTTGGATCTATTGTTGAGGCCACAGAGTGAAAGATCTGCAGGCCAGGGAAGACTTTCGTTCTTAGGGTCACAAAATTTAGGTCACACTGTGATTAAAAATAATAAAGGATTCTCATTCATTAAAAGGCAGAAAATGTCACAATTTTCAATTTCTTCTCAAGAAATCATGAGTTTCAGCATCACTAGGCTAGTATTCTTCTAAGGTGAAAGCAGACTGGAGCTGAGAGGAATGGCTTTCACCTTATATTTGCCAAAGTTCTACCATTGTCCTCTTGACACTGAGGCTATAGCTCAGTGACTATTTGTCATCCTACTTTCCCCATTGTATCTCTGAACATTCTTTCTGGCTCTTTCACTCTTTTAAATTACCTGTCCACTCCCTGGGATCTGTTTGCTACTGCTGAAATTTATAAAAATAAAGTAATATAGCACTGTTTCTTTTTCCTTCATAAAACTTATCTCAGTATATAATCATACATTTATGGTTGTCATTCTCACCCACCAGACCGTAGTTTCCAAAAGCTGGCACTCAGCCTTATTTTATTCACTATTTTGCTCCTAAAATGGACATAGAAGGTCCTCTATAACTATTGGAATGGATGAATAAAATATAATCCTACAACTGTTTCTTGGAATTAAGAACACAAATTGTTGACATCACTCTGGTTCTTTATCAATAAACAACTTACCATAAAATTTAAAATCAGACCATCTTACATCAGAACAAATGTTAATAAGCAACCAAGCTTCACATCTTCACATGCTACATTGATCATGTTTATTAATTTTGTTATCAGTAACATGATAGGATTTGATAGAGTTTTCTTATTGTAATATACATGTATGTGTGTGTGTGTATATATATAGATATATATAGTACATGTGTTAAAACAACAACATTAAACTTCCCCCTATATAAATACAACAAAATAAAGTTAATAATGCAGTATAACTTATTGTTTGCTTTCAGAGAACATGGATCCTAGAGTAAGGAATACACGAAATATTTCAATCCATAGTTTCTGTAGTCAGATCTAATCCCCAAGTGCCTCTCACAGTATGAGCCCCTCACTTTGCTTATGAGAATCTAACAGGGAGTTGTTGTTTAACGGGTATAAAATTTCCTTTACACAAGATGATTAGGCTTGAGAGATCTGCTGTACAACATTGTTAAGAGTTCCTGTCATATGTTCAAATCAAAATTTTAAAAATACTAAATTGTTTCAAAATATATACATTTTATAATCCAGCCCCCAATCTAGTAGTAGGTCTTGGTGGCAGCAGCAATAGCAATAGTCCTAGTTGAAATATTATGGTGTTAATAATAACAATCAAAATAATAATAATAATCCAGTGCTGCAAGAAAAACAGATGATTTGGACTAATGAAAAATGGTTCTAAGCTTTCAGTATCATGCAATATCTGTGTTTTTTCCAATTTTATAGCCTAATTAAATTTTGTCACTGCACCAAAATATTAAGGCACAGTGTCTGTTCTTAAAGAGCTTATGATACAGAAATGAAAGACAAATATGTAAACAACCTACCTTAACACAATATGATGCCTGGTGTTCTACTGCTGAAAACAAAGGATGATTGGAAGCAGCAGAGCAATCCTGATCAGGTCTACCTGGAGGTCGGGAAAATTTTCAGAGAAAATAAACATTACACTTATACACACAGAGAGGTATTAAGTATTTGCATAAGTACACTTATATGGATATATACAAATGCATATATATATTTACATGCATATATGTATGTGAATATTTAGAATTATCACATGCCATTAGGAATACATGCAAATGCTACATTTATTTTCACTACCTATGGTTGCACAATGGGTTGCTATGACAACAGAGATTAATTACAGGCCTTTCTATTACAAATCTTAACTTTTCAGAACTTGAAGGTTTAAGCCGTCTTATACATGTACATTTTATCTTGAAAAATATAATCCTGGCCAGGCGCAGTGGCTCACGCCTGTAATCCCAGCACTTTGGGAGGCCGAGGCAGGTGGATCACCTGAGGTCGGGAGTTCAAGACCAGCCTCACCAACATGGCCAAAACCCATCTCTACTAAAAATACAAAATTAGCCAGGCATAGTGGTGCATGTTTGTAATCCCAGCTATTCGGGAGACTGAGGGAGGAGAATCTCTTGAACCTGGGAGATGGAGTTTGCAGTGAGCCAAGATCATGCCACTGCACTCCAGCCTGGGCGACAGAGCAAGACTCTGTCTCTCTCTGTCTCTGTCTCTGTCTCTCTCTCTGTCTGTCTGTCTGTCTGTCTCTCTCTCTCTTTCTCTCTCTCTCTCTATATGCACATATATACATATATACATATATACACATATATATACATATATATACACATATATATACATATATATACACATCTATATACATATATATATACACATCTATATACATACATATATATTCCTATCATGTGCTGAACTATTTGTACAGCCCGCTTTATCTGCATTTCCAACTAAGATATACTTTGATTTTAAGAAACTCTTTTTTCTTAGTTTCAACTTCCTTCTCAGTATGTAAATATAAATGATCCACTTGCATATTATTCTTTTTTCAAAATAAACTAACAAAATACCCTATTAATTAGGTGAAAGGAAATAATGGTGCTTTATTCCTTATTTGTTAATGCAAATCCCATCGTTATTACTGTATCATTAGAAGGAAATAGAAAAACTTATTTTTTCTTTTTTGTAGCTATTATCATGTTAGTTTTGATTGAAGATAGAGATGAAAGATTTCTTGTCAGAAAAACAATGTTTCCAATGTCAATATTGCTGTCATTATTCTTGTGTTTGTTAATACTGAGTGTCAACTTGACTGGATTGAAGGATACAAAGTATTGATCCTGGGTGTGTCTGTGATGGTGTTGCCGAAAGAGATTAACATTTGAGTCAGTGGGTTGGGAAAGTCAGACCCACCCTTAATCTGGGTGGGTACAATCTAATCAGCTGCCCTCGTAGCTACAATATAAGCAGGCAGAAAAATGTGAAAAGAGAGACTGGTCTAGCCTCCCAGCCTACATCTTTCTCCCCACCGGATGCTTCCTGCCCTTGAACATCAGACTCCAAGTTCTTCAGTTTTGGAACTCGGACTGGTTCTCCTTGCTCCTCAGCCTGCTGAGGGACTATTGTGGGACCTTGTGATCACGCACGTTAATACTTAATAAACTCCCCTCTATATATATACTTATAAAAACACATCTTTTTCAGAATATATGTATATATATTTCATTCACTCTGTCCCTCTAGAGAAGCCTAATAGATTTCTCAATGAATTCAAAATCTATAAAGATTACATTGAATTTTGATACTATTATAAGGTATATTTTCGTCTATAGTGTCATTCACAACGCCTACCAGTCTACCACGTCTTAGGCTCTTAATTTTTGAAAAAAAAAAGCTTAATCAAATTTGGAGAATATCTACTTGTTTAGACAATTAAAATAGGATAATTTCATCACTAATAGAGGCCTCATCATTAGTACCTTCAAAAAACATTTTAAAACAAAAACAATATTTTACCCATCGAAGGATTTGGATTTGAACATGCTTTAGATACCTAATAATTTTCTGTGCCTAGCATGTTAAATTAAAGGCAGAAGTACAAACTAACTCCTCAATAGCAGGAAGAGACGGTTAACTTATGTACAAATACCTTTTGGGGTGTAAAAACATTTTCTTTATGATTTGAAAATAATATTATTTGTTCCTAATTCTGACCCTGCAGCCTACTTAATAAGCAAACATGCATTTAATCCCTGCTGTATTTCACTACAAAGCTACTACTCATCATACTTGGCCATGAAATATGGCTCCTATCCTCAGAAGGCTTCTGTTTTTCTCTGTTTTGGTTTCCCTGAAAGCAGAGTCTGAGACAAGTACTTGGAATGTAGATAGTTTATTTTGAGATAATTCTGAGAATGCCAGGTAAGGGAAATGGGATAGTGAGACAGGGACAGAAAGAAACTTAATAAAGAGTGAGTTATTGAACTGATTACTGTTGGTTACTGCAGTAGTCTTTTGGATCTCAATCCAATCAGAGTCTTTCCAAAGTAGGTGTATGCATGTTGAAATCCTTCCAAGGGATAGGAAGATGACAGTACATATCCTTGGGCTCCTATTCCCATTATGTGCGAACTACCTCCAGCAGCTGGCTTTCATAGCTTCTGAGAAAACAGAAGCAAAAAAGCCTCATTCAAGCGGGAACCTGGGCTGAGAGTACAGAGCTGTCCACTGTAAGAGTGCTGAAGTGGGCAGAGAAGGGGATGCTACATGGCTTTTGGCATGAATGTTACACGCTCTTTCAAGACAAATGAGCACAATTTATGCCCAACTTATTTGTTCATAGAGTGACTTTAAAAATATAAGATGAAGAGATTAGATGCAGCTGGGATATGGTGAAAGTTCCCAGGAATGTATGCAAGACAATCTGAGCCTGAATTCCTCATCTTAAAACTCTGCTGCAGAAAAATAGCAAAGCTCCCAAAATAGCATAATAGGTTGTCAACTGCCTCCAACTTGTCTACTTTAACGGTTTAATCTCTTTTGCCTTCTCATAGACATTTATCCTCCTCTAGGAATATCAAACTATTAACAATTCCCTGAACATGTAAACCCTGAACATATTTTCAAAGGTTGTTCTCTTTTACCAGAAGGACCTTTCTTTAAGTGTCTAATGGAATAATATTACATATGTTTGAAGACTCAGATTAATAGAGGTAACATTAAGCCTCCTGTGACCCACCCAAAGTGAGTGGATTTCCCCTGTACACGACCCGCCACCACAGATTGACAAAAGTATATGGTAACAAGCAAACATGCCTTTGCAGCAGTTGCAAGTTATTGTAATATTTATTAATCTGCTGGTCTCTTGAACTTCTAAGGGCTCCAAAAATGTCTTGTATTTATAATACCCTGTAAATAGTAAGCAAAATGTATGCTTGACAAATGCAGTCAATTAAGGTGATGTAACTTCTCCTGTATTCTATCAGGCTTTACTTTTTATTACAGAATATCTGAGACAGATGTGCTTTTCACTCCAGTTTGAATTCTTCAAAATTTATTTAACATATTTAATGAAACTTAAGAATATCAATAAGAATGCAGAGTCATTCCTATAAGTTTGACCTGATAACACACACTTCTGCAGATTGCTTTTATATAACATTTTTCTTCAAAGAGTTGTGTCGAGTTTTAAGAATGCTCCATAAGCATTGTTCCACATCTTTGAAATTTTCTGGTCTCTGTAAGTCTTTCTCTGAATATGAACAAGGATAAAGACCAAACATAGAAACAGAGACTGACTTACAATTCATAGATCTGACATTCATATTTGAATACTTTTTATATATATCTATCTATTTCCTTTTTGACATCTGAAGGATACGTTAATACAGAGCATTGATACATTTATATAGAGGGTAATCTTGTTTGGTTCATCCTGGGCATGATTAGAATAAAGGACTAGTTTAATCAGTGTAAGAGCGACAATTGACTAGCCTCAATTTAAGAAAAAGCCTCATCACCAATCTGACTAAAACACTCTATTATACTTTTATGACTCTACTGAATTTCATCTGTGTCATTGGCAAAGCAAGGCTCTTATATTGATTATCTGCAATGGAGCATTGAAAAGGAACTGTGATATTAGCGGAACTGAACCAGGAGTTAGTGCCAAATGTGAATCTGGGTCACAGAACATGCAAACATTATGTGCCCATAGACAAATCACTGGCTTTCAGCATACTTGTTTGATAAATATGAAGGATGGACTAAATTAATTGTACCTTTTATGAGGTGTTCCACAGGCTCTTATGAGAACGTCCCCAGAGATAACCTATAATCTGAATTATAATGCATCTTTTACCAATTCCTGAAATCTAATAGCTCATGGTAACAACAACAACAACAAAATGTGAATTTGACTACATTTGAAGGTCAATGTAGATATGTGTGGTAAATTCTCTTGAAATGATAGCATATTAAAATGCACTGAACACCGAAAGAATACCATAATCCTCCAGGTTCTAATCTCTCTCTCTCTGACCTCCCTTCATTTATTTTCTTAGTATTCTCTTCATTCTTTCTCTACTTTATGCTCAAAAAGAGAAATTTGGTTCGCAAATTTTGCCATTCTCTGTATACCTCAGCACAACTAAGGTCTGAAAACTGTCAGATAAATTTGAAATTCTATCTCTTGGGCATTTTGTGAAGATGAAAGACAGCTTTCTTTAGCATTTGTCTCATTTCATTTCAGGTGCATGAATGCAGGTGCACAAATGCATGAGTGCACATGTGCACACACATGCACAAAGCATAGGGATCAATCTCAAGGGATTCATATATACAGTGAAATTCACACATGGTTTGCCTCCTTTCTGATAAACCGTGAAATAGTTCCAGAAAAATAGCTTCTACTGGATAAATACTAATTCGAATATTTTTAATGTTTGGAATTAAGAGATATTTTCTAGGTTGCTATTTATCTTCTACACTAGATTTTTCAGATTTTGAAATATCATAGAGAACTAGCAGGCACAATATTCTTTTTAAGAACTTATATATCTTTCTTTTTGGTAGTTTTTGAAATAAATTTAACATAGCTATAGACTAAAAGGCTATTTCAATAAAGTTAAGACTAAACGTAGAGATTTTAACATCTCTGTCTCATACTATTACCATACTGTCAAGGAAAAATGAAGTCCTGAACAAATATTAAATATTCATCAGATATACATGATAATTGTCTGTAGGGCAACGTACTACATTGAAGGGAAAATGGTATTTACAGCAGAACAGAAGGACTTAATCCTGTGTTACCCATTGTTATGTGACTTTATTTAACTTGTTTTACCTATTTAACCTGGAGGTAATTATGTTATGTGAAATAACATAATTGTGCTAGATAAGGATAGGAAAATTAAGAAGAAAAAATGATGATCTATGTGAATGTTGTGGCACAGTGTGTGAGTGACACATAATACACATTCAAATTGTATTATTCATCCCTATTTTCAAGAGGCCTATTTTTAAACATCCAAGATTTGAAAATTTTATTCTAATTAATAAAAGATAACTTTTATTTTCTTTGCTAGATTGTATTTTAACATCTATTGCTTTATGTGTAAAGGACAAAATGTAGGCCAACTCTAGAGACAGCAGTATACTACTTTGGGCGTTTTGGGAGAAACAGTTTTAGTTCCCTGAGGAAGACATGACTTTTGGAAACAAAGACTATCCATGGGGTGCTGTGTCTGTAGAACTAATGAATGATCGAGCTGGGACCTACAAATTTGAAGTAAAAAGTAATGAAAACCATCTCAGAGAGAAGTTCTAGAAATATTTGGAACAAATTAAGAGTCATTTGAAAACGTGTAGCCTCTGAAGCTAATGATAGCAACTATTATCACGTGATCTTTCCTCAAACCACTTTAAAAATAATTGACAGATTACATATGCTGCACCTCAGGTATTTTCTATTAATTCCAGGAACACCGCCCTTTCCCTAATGTTTCCTGGGATTCTATGATTTAAAATAATCCAATCCATTTTGATCATGTTTCTTTGCTGGCCTGCAGCTTTGACCAATTTGCTCTGACTTTCTATGAAAGAAATCACATACTCTCATTTCTAAATTCATCTCTCACATTCTGGCTTTCAACAAATGTCTGAGTTCAATTATGTAAGTTACAAAGCAGAATTTCCTCCCCAGGGTCCAGTGACACTAAGAGGGTTTGTTCAGGTCCAGTTCAAACTTCTTCATCCCTCAAATTCAGAACCACTGTCACTTCCTCTCCCAATAGGTTGTACACTCTTTTTTATGCCATATCAAAATTTAAAAGATATTTATCTTTGTTAATATTCAGAGAAGGACTTGCAGAAACCAGAAAATTATTTTGAAGTATTTTAATTCAATACCATTTTATTGGGAGCTATTTTTTGTTTTTGAGAGAGTCTTGTTCTGTCGCCCAAGGTGGAGTGCAATTGTGTGATCTCGGCTCTCTGCAACCTCCGCCTATTGGAGTTTTTAACATGAAGGGGTATTGATTTTACAGGAAGCCTTTTTTGTATCTATTGAGATAATCATGTGGGTTTTTTTCCTTTAGTTATGTTTATGTAATTAATCACATTTATTAATTTGCATATGTTGAACCAACCTTGTATCCCAGAAATAAAGCCTTCTTGATTATGGTGAATAAGCTTTTCTATGCGCTGCTGGATTTAGTTTGCCAGTATTTTGTTGAGGATTATTGCATTGATGTTCATGAAGAATATTGGCCTGAAGTTTTATTGTTTTTATGTCTCCACCAGGTTTGGGTATCAGGATGATGCTGGCATCATAGAATGAATTAGGAAGGAGTCCCTCCTCCTCAATTTTTTTGGAATGATTTTAGCAGGAATGCTGTCAGCTCTTTGTTGTATGTCTGGTAGAATTTGGCTGTGAATCCGTCTGGTCCTGCGCTTTTTTATGATTGATAGGGTATTTATTACTGTTTCAATTTCGGAGCTCATTATTGGTCTATTCAGGAATTCAGTGTATTCCTGATTCAGTCTTGGGAGTGTGTATGTGTCCAGGAATTTATCCATTTCTTCTAGATTTTCTTGTTTTTGTACATAAGGTTGTTCATAATACTCCCTGATGGTTGTTTGTATTTCTGTGGGTCACTCAAAATAATATACTGCAGTCTTTGAAGTGAACTGGCCTTCATTTTGTCCTTTATATATAAAGCAATAGATGCTAAAACGCAATTTAGCATAGAAAGTAAATGTTATCTTTTATTAATTACAATAAGATTTTCAAATCTTGGATCTTTAAAAACAAACCTCTCTGTCATTTCTAATTGAGTTTATTTGGATCTTTTCTCTTTTCTTCTTATTAATCTAGCTAGTGGTCTACCTATTTCAATATTTTTTTCAGAAAACTAACTCCTGGATTTGTTGATCATTTGAATGGGTTTTTTGTGTCTCAATCTCCTTTAGTTCAGCTCTGATTTTGGTTCTTTCTTTCTTTTCTTCTTTTTTTTTTTTGTGTGATACAGAATCTGTTGCCTAGGCTGGAGTGCAGTGGCAAGATTTCAGCCAATCCAACCTCCACCTCCCGGGTTCAAGCAATTCTCATGCCTCAGCCTCCCAAGTAGCTGGGACTACAAGTGTGGACCACAACATACAGCTAATTTTTGTATTTTCTGGTGGAGATGTGGTTTCACCATGTTGGCCAAAGTGCTGGGACTGCAGGCATGAGCCACTGGGCCTGAACTGATTTTGGTTATTCCTTGTTTTTTTTTTGCTGTTGTTGTTATTTTTGTTTTTTTGGGGGGGGGGGGTTGTTTGTTTGTTTGTTTTCTTTTCTAACTTGGGATTGGTTTGCTCTTGGTTCTCTAGTTATTTCAGTTGTGATCTTAGGTTTTAAGTTGAGCTCATTCTAACTTTTGGATGTGGGCATTTAATTCTATAAATTTGCCTCTTAACACTATCTTAGCTGTGTTCCAGAGATTCTGGCATGTTTTGTCTTTTTTCTCATTAGTTTCAAAGAACTTCTTGATTTCTTCATTAATTTCATGATTTACCAAAAAGTCATTCAGGAGCAGGTTATTCAATTTCCATTTAATTGTATAGTTTTGAGTGATTTTCTTTGACTTAATTTCTAATTTTATTGTGCTGTGGTCCAAAAGAGTGGTTGTTACAATTTCAGTTCTTTTGCATTTACTGAGCATTGTTTTATGTCTGATCATGCGGTAGATTTTAGAATATATGCCATGTGGCAATGAGAAGAATGTTTCTTCTATTTTGGGGGGGTGGAGAGTTCTGTAGATGTCCATTCAGTTCATTTGATCCAGTGCTGAGTTCAGGTACTAAATATCTTTGTTAAGTTTCTGCCTCAATGATCTGTCTCATACCGTCAGTGGGATTTTGAAGCTTCCAACTATTATTGTGTCAGAGACTAAGTCTCTTGAAGCTCTCTGTGAACATGCTTTATGAATCTGGATGCTTCTGTGTTGGGTGCATATATATTTAGAATAGTTACGTCTTCTTGTTTAATTAATCTCTTTACCATTGTGTAAGTATATTCTTTGTCTTAATTTATCTTTGTTGGTTTAAAGTCTATTTTGTCTGAAATTATAATTGCAACTTCTGCATTTTTGTTTTCCATTTGCCTGATAGATTTTTATCCATCCCTTGACTTTGAGCCTATGTGTGCCACTGCATGCAAGATTGGTCTCTTGAAGACAGTGTATCATTGGGTCTTGCTTCTTTATCCATCTTGCCACTCTGTGCCTTTTAATTGGGGCATTTAGCCCATTTACACTCAAGGTTAGTATGGGTAGGTGTGGATTTGATCCCATCATCATGATGTTAGCTCGTTATTATGGAGACTTATTTGTGTGGTTGCTTTATAGTGTAACTGGTTTGCGTACTTAAGTGTGTTTTTGTAGTGGCTGGTGATGGTCTTTCCTTTCCATATTTAGCAATTTCTTCATGAGGTTTTGTAAGGTAGGTCTGGTGGTAACAAATTCCCTTGGCATTTGTTTGTCTGAAAAGGATTTTATTTCTCCTTTGTTTATGAAGCTTAGTTTAGCCAGATATAACTTTTTTTCCTGTTTTTCTTTTTTTAATTTCAATAGGTTTTTGGAGGAAAAGGTGGTGTTTGGTTGCATGGATAAGTTCTTTAGTGGTGATTTCTAAGATTTTGGTGTACCCATCACCCAAGCAGTGTACACTGTACTCAATATGTAGTCTTTAAGATAGGAAATTTTTGGCTGAAATTTCTTTAAGAATGTCAAATGTTGGTCTCCAGTCTCTTCTGGCTTGTACAGTTTCTGTTGAGAGGTCTGCTGGTAGTCTGATGGGCTTTCGTTTGTAGGTGACCTGACTTTTCTCTCTAGCTTCCTTTAACATATTTTTTTCATTTTGACCTTGGAGAATCTGATGATCTTCTTGTGAAGTATCTTATTGGGGTTCTCCACATTTCCTAAATTTGAATGTTGGCCTAGGTTGGAGAAGTGTTCATGAATGATACCCTGAAATATGTTTTCCAAGTTGCTTTCATTCTCCCAGTCTCTCTCAGGAACATCAGTGAGTCACACCCTTGGTCTCTTTGCATGATCCCATATTTCTTGGAGGGTTTGTTCATTCCTTTTCATTCTTTTAAATCTATTATTGTCTGACTGTCTTATTTCAGAAAGCCAGTCTTCAAGCTCTAAGGTTATTTTCCCAGGTTGGTCTATTTGACTATTTGCTATTGATACTGGTGATTGCATTAACAAATTCTTATAGTGTGTTTTTCAGGTCTTTCAGGTTGGTTACATTCTTTTCTATACTGACTATTTTGTCTGTCAGCTCCTGTAACATTTTATTGTGAGTCTTAGCTTCCTTGGACTGGGTTTTAACATATTCCTGCATGTCAATGATCTTCATTCCTATCCATATTCTGAATTCTATTTCTGTCATTTCAGCCTTCTCAGCTGGTTCAGAACCCTTGCTGGAGAACTGGTGTAGTTGTTCGGAGGAAAGAAGGCACTCTCGCTTTTTTGGGTTGTCAGAGTTCTTGTCCTGGTTCTTTCTCAAATTTTGGGGCTGGTGTTCCTTCAGTCTTTCATGTTGCTGTCATTTGGATTTTTTTTTTTTTTGGTGTTGTTGTTCACCCTATTTGCTAACCTTGAGGGTTTGATTGTGGTATAAGTGGGTTCAGTCAACTGGCTTCATTTCTGGAGGATTAAAGGGGGTCCAGGCTCAGCTCAGGACTCCTGGACTGCATGCTCTATCTCTGGGGAGCTGATATCAGTGGACTTTGTTCTCTGGCTCCTTGAAATTAGAAACCTGCTGCACTAGAAGGGCCGAGGGGCTCCCAGACCTCTGGTCCCGGCACTCCAATGTATTTTGCCAGCCGAAGCATTTCACAGGGCGGTGTTAGTGGAATCCATCCTTGTTGATACATGCCAGCAGCAGCACCGGCGGCAGTACAGCACGGTGCACACTCATCAGCTATGGCATAGTGCCGGTGGGTGGCAGGGTACTGGCCTCGGTGCAGGTGTTTGCAGCAGCAGTAGCAGCAGCAGAGGCAGCACAGCTCCGGGGGTCAGTGGGTCTCTACTGGTTACCGTGGGCATGGCTGTGCTGGTGGTAGTGCCAGCTTGAGAGTAGGTCGCTGGTGGACAGAGGACTATATTTGCTTTCTGTGCGTGTTCACACAGACAGATGTGACTGCTCAGTGTAAGGAGCAGGGAGGGTCTGCCGTTATCTGTGTCTAGTGTCGCTCCAGTGGGCAGTGTTGGTTCAGGGGCTGGGTACTGGCAGAGACGGGGACCAAATTGCCTTTGTCAATTAAGTAATCAATCGATTATGTGTGCTGTTCTTTGTACAGCAGCTACACAGTGCCTGTTTCATATCCACACTCAGTAAACACTACCTGGTGTCATTTGAGGCAGTTTCAATTCTCTTCAGTCATTATACTGGATTTGACTTGGAAAAAAATTACAGAGAAATTTTTGTCAAGCACGTTGAAGTAAACAACAATGGAGTGGAGATATGTACGGCATAAAATCATAAAGAAAGATACAAAAGTGTTGATTGTATCCCCAATGATGTTTGCAGTGTTCAGAAAATTTTAGATTCATTGCTTGTAATTTAGAGTATTCAGAACTTTTTTTCAGAACATTTGGACTAAATATTTATCAAGTGAATTAAAATGAATTTGAATTCTAATTCTGCACTTACTAGCTTTGTAGCTGGCAGTTTAAATTTCAGAGACAGAACTTCATCTTCAGTGAAAAGAGGTTTATATCACATTTCTCACAGGGTTAGTATTATGCTTATTTTATATGACTTGTCTAACAACACGAAGGAAAGCAAGTGGTCAATAACCTTTAGTTAACTTTTCTGTTACATAATAAGCAGTTTGGCAAAGGTTTGACTTTATGGTACAAAGAGTACAGCAAATGTGCCATTTCAGGTCCATCCTAGAAATAGCATCTCTCTTTCAAATCAAGATAAATGATAACAGACTGTGGTTGTTTTATTGGCTATCCTTGTGCACATAGCAAATAGTTCTGAGCCCACAACTGAGCAGAGATATGCTATTGTATGGTACAGGATAAAAAATAAAGGCATTCACTGGTCTATGTCCTGCCCTACTGAGAAGGACAAATGATTTTCCTAAACAATGTTAGTTCAATATCCAATATAAAGTGAAATCAACCTGATCAGGTCATGTTGATGGAATACAGTGCCACTGTCACCTGTCTTTAGAGGGAATTTAAGTAGGATGCCAACAAAAACTGATTCTACATCTAAAGAATAGGCACTTATAAGGCTATTCTCTCTTACTCCTTGAACAGCTTGGATTTTTCATGATGACTGACTTTTAACAAAAATGCAAACAATGATTAACACCGAACAACAAGCATTCGAGAAAGTTTTATATACATTTTGTGGTTATTTATAATAATGAAATGTTAGAATACATCTAAATAAATATCTTACAACAGAGGAATAGTTATCAATCACGGCCCAAACACTTGATTGAAGGTGATGTATACATTAAAAATAGTGGCAATCAAGTATATCTTGATTATATTAAACTATATTTAAACATATAGTTTATATTAAACTGTATTTAAACATATAGTTTATATTAAACTGTCTTTAAACATATAGTTTATATTAAACTTCTTTAAACATATAGTTTATATTAAACTGTCTTTAAACATATAGTTTATATTAAACTTCTTTAAACATATAGTTTATATTAAACTGTCTTTAAACATATAGTTTATATTAAACTTCTTTAAACATATAGTTTATATTAAACTGTATTTAAGCATATAGTTTATATTAAACTGTATTTAAGCATATAGTTTATATTAAACTGTATTTAAACATATAGTTTATATTAAACTATATTTAAACATACAGTTCTGCAACACCAGAACCATATGTTTAAAGAATTTTTTTAAATGAGTTTATAAATAGTTTACTTTAAAAGCATAACCATGTGAAAGAGCAGTTACAGGGTCTAAGAAGATAAGATTGATAAGGTCCAAAATTAGTAACATCTCTGTTAGAATGATTGCTATGTTCTTAACATCATTATCATGGTATATTGCTTTTATAATTCAAGATTAAAAATGACTGTCACAGTTAACTCTCAAAAAAAATGAACAACTCCTCTGAAAAACTAATTATAGCTGTGTGAATCTATGTGTTTTACAAGGGTATTTATCACAGTGTTGTTTTTTCTATTAATAAAAAATCAGGAACATCTTAAATGTTTAACAATACATGATTAGTTTAAAAATTAATACATATACAATAGAAGGAATACTATGTAGGCTGTAAGTGTTACATTGTCAAAGATTAATTATGTTAGAAAAGAATGTCAAGTGAGAAAAAAGCAGATGTAAAATTATATGACATCATTATATGCATATACATTGAAAAATTCCTGGAAGTATATAACATAACAACCAAAGTATTAACAGAAGTAATACAAGCAGTCTGTGGACAATTTAATAACTTCCCTTTATTTATTTACTTATTTAGTTTTCTTTAAGAATTTTAATCCCTGTTAAAATAATAACAGTAAGAAGTACTCTTTGGAGAGCTTATTCACTTTGATAATGTGTTTCCTAGGTTAGGTCAATGTCAGCTACAACAAATATCCAGCCCCCTGACTCGGAGTACTTTTGTAATCCATCCAATGCTTCATATTGTGGTAGGCATATAATAGGTACAAGAATCATTTTATCTTGTTTGATTCATAAGTAATTCAAGGGAAAGGGTGTCAATCTCTGAGAAACATCATCACCAGCCTTTGTAAAATTATTTTGATTATAAGTGATCCCAACACATTTATGTGTCTGAATCTTCCCCATCTCCTATTTCTTATTTATCTAAATTCATCCCAAAGGAAGTTCACTCCCTGCAATTTAAGGTGCATCATCTGGCTCCAGTAACTACTTGAGATAACAGATCCCAGGTTTCACGATGTGATATTTCACCCAAATACTGAAGTGACAGGAGAAGTAGACACTTAGGAATGTGTGACTAGTCAGCTTTTCTGCAAAGAAGTGGCAAAAGGAGAGGACCCCTTCTCGATAGCCTGAGTCACTCCCAGGGAGAGCAATCAGTCGAGGTCCTGGTGAAATGGAACCAGGAGACTCTCAGGAGGATTATATGATATGTCCAATGCAGTAGAGAAGATAAAGACCATGCCCAGAAGAGGGGTTCTCCGGGGTTAGGTTATCCTAGAAACAGGCTTTCAAACAAAGATTTGGGTGCAAACAATTTGTTAAGATGGGTTCCAGGAGGCATCTATGGGAGACTGGAGAAATGAGACAGGGTAGTAAAATCCATAAAGGGTGGCATAGTTTACAGGTTATTGCTTTTGTACCGTAGGGCTCCCTAGATAAACTATTATCTCATTCAGAAGATGGGGCCTGTGTTATTTATTCACCAGCTCTCATCTGTCCTTGGCTAAGGGCTTCTCCTTTGCACTTCCCACTTGCCAAGAACATGGGCTGATCAACTATTGACAGTCAGAAGTCTGTTTTGACAAAGCTACCAGTGGCCAGGTGCAGTGGCTCACTCCTGGCTAAGGCAGGTGGATCACCTGAGGTCAGGAGTTCGAGACCAGCCTGGCTAACATGGTGAAACCCCATTTCCACTAAAAATACAAAACTGGAGAGGAAAAATACAAAAATTAGCCAGGCATAGTAGTTGGTGTCTGTAATCCCAGCTACTCAGGAGGCTGAGGCAGGAGAATCACTTGAATCCAAGAGGTGGAGGTTGCAGTCAGTCAAGATTGTGCCATTGCACTCCAGCCTGGGCAACAGCAAGAATACAAAAAAAAAAAAAAAAACGAGAAAGAAAAAGAAAAGCCATCAGCAGTGCTTGCATCTGGAAGCCATTGAGTGAGCATTGAGTGATGGTCCCTGAGGACATGTGGTGAACACCAGCAGCATATACTCCAAAGAGAAATATAAGCAAGAATCAGAAAATGAAAATTGAATTGTGATCAATTCCCCTAATCAAGCAGAAGTAAAAAGGGAGTGCTGTAAGTTCTTGAGAAGTATCTTGTAAAGATTAATCTAAAGACAGTTTCCAGAAGGAAATGCAGAGGAAAGCATAGAATAAGGTAGACCACTGAGAAATAAAGTCAAAAATGTAAAGGTCTTTATTGCCTACAGAAAGTAACCACTCCCTGTCCTACACCCTGAAAAAAATCAGGAGTGTTAAAAAATCTAAAGGTAAAGTAACAGACAAAAAACTTCCTGAAAGGATTTACTAGAGAGGGAACACATTCTGTTTAATACAGAATGACACTGACACTTTGTATTTGAAAAAAGAAAACCTGTAATCCCACTACTTTGGGAGGCCGAGGCAGGTGGATTACCTGAGGTCAGGAGTCCAAGAACATCCTGGCTAACATGGTGAAAACTTGTCTCTACTGAAAATACAAACAATTAGCCGGGCATGGTGGTGGACACCTGTAATCCCAGCTGCTCGGGAGGCTGAGGCAGAAGAATCACCTGAACCTGGGAGGTGGAGGTTGCAATGAGCTGAGACCAAGCCATTGCATTCCAGCCTAGGCAACAAGATTGAAACTCCATCTCAAAAAATAAATAAATAAATAAATAAATAAGAAAAATAAAATAAAATAAACTTCTATATATCAAAATAACAAAAATATTAATTCAAAACAATTAGGAAACCTATGATTTTCATATAAATTATGAGATTGATAGCTTCTTTTTTTTTTTTTTAGTTCATGTCTTTTATTAACTCATACAGTTACTTGTCTTCTGGTTTGTTGAAGCAGTAAGTCAGACAACATTTGCCACAATAATGTCTGTCAAAGTGGCTTGCCATAAACACCCCAGCACCACATTCATCAGAAGGGTACTCTCGACCAAGGCGACTAATTTTGCCATTCTCATCCACCTTATAATATTTCAGGACAGCCAGCTTAACCTTCTTTCTCTTGTGCTTATTCTTCTTTGGAGTGGTGTAAGACTTCTTCTTCCTTTTCTTAGCACCACCACGAAGTCTCAACACAAAATGAAGAGTAGACTCCTTTTGACTATTGTAGTCAGACAAAGTACATCCATCTTCCAGCTGCTTGCCAGCAAAGATCAGTCTCTGCTGATCAGGAGGAATTCCTTCCTTATCCTGGATCTTGGCCTTTACATTTTCTATCGTATCCGAGGGTTCAACCTCGAGGGTGATGGTCTTCCCCGTAAGGGTTTTCACGAAAATCTGCATTTTGGTGGCGGCTCCACCGCAGATAGCTTCTCAATCTATAGAACTCCTTTATTATATGAAAAGCTTGGTCAAACTGCCTAAATTAGATAAATAAGTTTCTTTTGGAATCAATTTAGATTCTTTTAATTGGTATAAAAATAGTGCCCAGCACAAAGGATTACATGGGCATTAAATAAGGTAATAGATGTTAAGATCTTAACACATGCTGAGAACGGAGTTAATAGTAGCTCATATGACCTACTACTATTACTTGTGCCATCAGCATCAGCCATCACCACTGTTCTACTACTGCCATTAATGTCATAATTTCTACAAAGACTGTAATCACACAAAAGGGTGAAGCTGAGTAAAACTTATAATCTTACTCCCTCTCATTGTCTCTTGTCTTGTATGCATCTAGGCACAAAAGTTCCCAAATTACGTTAAAGACTCCTCGAAAATTTTTGAAAGATGAATTATGTAAACAAGACACTATACTCAATTATCGAACACCTTAAAACAAAATGATGTCATATTATAGTACATGGTGGGAAGAGAATGTTTCTGTACTTTTGGTGAGTAGTAAATAGCAACATTTTTCTTTGTAATTGGCTCTATATATCAGTTCCAAAATGTTCTAAAAAATTATGAACATTCATTTCTAAGATTATTAATCACAGCAATAATTGTGATAGATAAAGTTTGGAAACAATATACATACCCATCAAGAAAGATTTGATTAAAATTATCTGTTCATATAATATAATACTAAGCAAACATTGAAATGATATTTTGGATATTTAAAGAGATAGATTTAAAGAGATATTTAAAGAGATAGAAAAAAATCTTCACCGTGTATTTTTGGTAAAAAAATTTGATGAATAAAAAATATCCAGTCTCTGTATAAAAAGTCTATATAACAATAAATGATCATGATCATATTTAAAATGTATTCAACATCTGATTTTTTTTGGTGCTCTCTGCTAAGTGTATTATGTGAGTTTGCTAATTTAATTCTCATAAAAATCCTATGAAAAAAATACTCTTACCCTCTTTGGTATACAGCTTTCACTACTGTAGCCAAAAGAACGAAGGTGGCATAGTCAGGTTAAATACCAAAAAAAAAAAAAAAACTGGAGAGAGAAAACTCATGTTTACAATGATTATCGAAGGTGGTGGTGGTGGTGGTGGTGTGTACGCGTCAATGTGACAGAGTTTATGTATGATATATTGGGAGATTGGTATTTTTTCACATTATCATTGAAATTTTCTCCAAAGAATATATTTTACTTCACTATATTAAGTTAGATTTTTTGATGAATGATAATGGTTATGTTACAATTATAGATTTGGGTTTCCTTTTAATAACTGAAATTTAACAAAGTAGCATATGGAGTGTACTTAGTACCTAGCACAGATCATAAAAATCTGTGGTCCTGATAAGCATCTGGACTAGTAGACGAGTTATGCTGTTTCTTCAAATTGCGGAAATATATAGAGGAGGGAGAGCATTTATGTTATAGGAGACTTAGCTAGCACACCTATAGCTTTAAGATATAAACAGAAATTTATAAGCTGACTATTTTAATATCATGAAGAGTCCTATATTTTTGCTAATGGTAATATTAGTAGACCTTGTTTCTTTTAAGAGTTCAAGTCTAAATTTTATTCCACATACCAACCACAACTAATGTTAGAATTTGGGTTATTCATAAGTAGTGATGGCCCTGGGTAGGCTTCTACTATCATAGAAAGCAGGTATCTGCCAAGGTACTCACTGGCAACATCCATACCTCTACTCATTAATTTACTTTATACATATTTATTGAGTTCCAATCATATTCAAAACATGTTGATAAGCACTGGAGCATGTTCGTGAGCAAGACACAGGCAAATCAAGCAAACCATTTTCTCCCTTCATAGAATGTCAGTCTTTCAATTCATGAAGTTGATTCCAATGAGAGTAAATTGTAGGAAATGTCTAAGTTTAAATACAATGCATGGTTTCTATGCAGCATCAACCTAACCATTTTATAAAGAGGACATACAGACAGAACTGAACTTATTATTCAAAAATATACATCTAACTATAACATTTTTTGTTATGCCTTGTTTTCTCCTTTACTTTCAACTTTCACACTGTTAGGAGCTAGATGTATACTTTCAAATAATAATGTTGCACATTAATTCTGTAATGTTGCACAAATTGAAACATAGATGAATTAGGAAGCTTTTCTTCCAGTTTTTAATATATGATTATAAAGCACAGTCCTAGATGAATGTAATTAGTTTTCTTTCTACTCTAGTAGCATATACCAGAGAATGGAGAACACTTGAACAACAAAAGCTATCTTATATATTTGTCCTCACAGATACCCTACAACTATCTTAACTCGAGATGAAAAAGAGAAAAAAGTTGTGATGATGACACACACAAGGCTCCAGGCAACCACACAGTACAGCAAAGGCTTAGTAGAAATCTATCATACTGAGATGGATTAGAAAAATAACAAACTGCTCTGCATTTCATTCACAATAAACCAATATGACTTAAATTCTACAGAATTGGCTTCCAAATTATGTATATATGTAATATATATATTACATATATGTATAATTACATAATTATAAAACCTCCTCCTAGAAACTATATATTAATTGAGAGTAGTTTATTTGTGGTTGGATGATATTTGTAAATAGTTTTATATCATAATGAGTGTCAGGTAAGATATTTCACTTATAAAACCTACTAAAGATTTAGACTCCTTTGCAAGCTATCAGATATAAGATAACAATGATCTCATAGGCAGAGGGCAATGAAAGCTAAAATGTCTCATGAGAAAGTTTCAATCAAGTAATAAAATTTAAAGGAATTTAAGCAGCCTTTAGGATGTCATGCATCAATTTAGAAAGAATCTGTGATCTAGTTGAGAAATGCAAAACTCTCTGTCCAGTAAGAATGCAGTGGTTGTCTTCTACAGTAAGTAAAGCTTCACTGGGAAAGAAATAGTTCTGTGTATAAGTCTGTGGGCATGTGGATATGAAGGTGTAGTGTCTTTTCCAAACTCTGAAAATACTACTAATGGTAGCAACAGATACACATTTACACATAGATATTTTAGAGCTTTGAACCACATTTCCTCTAAAACAACTGGTTGACCTTTCCTCTCTTTTTTGCTCTGTCTCTCTCTCCTGTCCTAATCTAGTCTGTCTTTCATCTCTCACAGTTTCCTTGTGTCTTCTGTTATTTCAGCTTGAAATTACAAACCTGAATTCAACAAGGGTCAAGCAGATAACATGAAAGAGTACAGTGTGCTGGTTGGTGGCTATGGCAAATTGGAGAGTGCATGCTACATCTGAAGGGGGCAAAATTAACATTCAGTTTAAGAACTTGACCTCTAGTTATATGCGAACCCATCTCTCCACTTACCAGGTATATGGCCTTGGCTAAGCAAAGCACAATACTTATCTATTTGTGTCTCATTATCCACATTTGTAACTTTTGAGAATAATAGTGCCTACCTCATAAAATGGTGATTTGCTCATTCAAATAAAGTGAATAAAGTGCCTACTCTGTGAAGGACTTTATTTTAAGGTCTGCAGACACAGCAATGATCAAAAAGGCAAAGTCCTGGTTCTCCACAGCGCATGTTCAAAGCGTGAATTATATAATCAATAAACTAAGAAAAAAATCATATATAACGTTCAGAAGCTAGTATGCATTATTTAAAAGGCTATAAGAGCGTAGATATGAGTAGGAGTTTACTGTCTTAACAGAATGTAGAAATGGATGAATGTTTACATTTTATATAGGCTGTATTTATACAGGCTGTTCTGTCTGTGAAGGAAGCATTTGAGAGGATAAGTGATTAAAGTTAGGGATCAGGCTGTGAGCAGACCAGACTAGAAGGGCATTATAGGTGACAACATCCACAGCAAAGCCTCTGAAACTGGAATGCATTTAGTGTGTTTGAAAAGAGCATAGAATCTGGAGCCTCTAGAACAGATGGAGAAAGATAGAGCTGCAGGTGACATTAAAAGTTAATGGAGGCTCTTTTAAGTGATTTCAAGGATCAAAATCTTTTACTCTGAAAAAGATGAGGAGCTAAGGGACAGTATTGAACTGAAGAAAAACATGATGTCACTTGAGATTTCAGTTAGTCACTGTGGCTGTGGCTGTTTTGGAGAGAATAGGCTTTAATGGATTAGGAATGGCACTGACAAGCCAGGAAGACCAGGTTGCGACTGATGGTTGCTTGAGCCAAGGTGGTAATGGTGAGGGAGATGGGAAATGGTCAGTCTCAAAATATAATTGAAACGTAGAGCCAAAATCACTTACCCACCTAGGGTATGGGATGAGTTGAAGGTGAAACCAAGATTTTTTTGTCCAGACCACTGCAGATAGGAGCAGATAGTTACTAAGATAGGGAAGACTGGAAAATTCAGATTTTGAGGTTGGGAAATAAATTCGTTTGTAAAGATTAGGTAGAAAACACAGATCAAGGGCTTAAACTAGTACCTGGCACATAGTAGGTGCATAATAAGGATTAGCTATAATTATTATCACCATTTTCATTTCTATTATTATATTAATTTAAGCATGATACTGTCATACCTTTTGCTTTTTCAAGCAAAGCTGTCAATTCAACTTCATAAAATATTCTCATTATCATGTCAAAACTCATAAATCTCTGATGTTATCTGATGCTGCTGAAGTGGACAGTCCTCTGTTCACGTTGATGACATGTTACCTAAGCACCTGTCAGGTCTCAGCTTTGCTGCCTTAGATCTTTCTCTGAAGCCATGGAAATTGGTTCCGTTCTCAATCAGGCAAAGCCTAGATGTATAGGAAATTTAACTCCTCAGCGGTATTCCTCAACCAGTGGAGTCCAGGCTTTAAATTTAACCAGACCTTGATGGAAAATCGGAAGAAAATGTTGATTGCTTCTCTGCAGTTCTTCAGAGGATACCCAGAAGGAATACATCCAGTTGTTCCAAGCAGCTGCCAGCTTCAAACACACACTTTTGTAGCCTTGGTCCTTGTCTGGCTCTCTCTGCTCCTTCACTCTGAGTTTCCGCAATTGCATCTAAAATTAACAAAAACAAAACAAAACAAAACAAACAAACAAACAAAAAACGAACACAATAAAACCAAAAATTATCTGAACCCAAATCCTATCGTAGGCTTTGCTTTCAGTGGAATTCATACGAAGATAAAAGCTAATAAAAAGAAAGCAATCTGGCCAGATTCAGTGGCTCACACCTGGAATCTCAGCATTTTGGGAGCCTGGGTGGGAGGATCGCTTGAGGACAGGAGTTTGAGACAAGCCTGGGCAATAAAGCAAGACTCTGTCTCTACAGAAAAGTTTTAAAATTAAAATAAAAAGAAAACAATGTGAAAGCGAAAGTTCACATCATAGGACCAGTTTGCTACCAATACTCATGCCATTACGTCACTATGTATGTCATTTCTTCCAAGAATTGCTGCACACTGTGAATTATTGTCCATCCAAAATTCAAGCCAGGGTAAAACCCTAGCTTTTTTTTTTCAGGAGGGCATACATGATCATAAAGCATTCCTAATGCCCTTTTTACTTGAATAGATATTTAAGTGGCATTCTGGAAGAAAGAGAAATAGTCAAACTTGGTTCTATTCAAATCTCCAGAAGAGAAAGTGTGGAGTAATATTCAAGAAGTATCCCCTTATGTGCAAGACATTGGGTTAGATTTCACACAGTGTTTAGGCAAATCTTCACTATTGACCTGGAGAGAAGGCAAACCTTTATTTTAGATGATAAATAAGGGCATACAAAATGTAAACTGCCCAATGCCACATAGCTAGTTTGTAACAACCCTAAGATACAAAAAAAGATCTGCGAAATATCTTAGCCTACACCCTTTTAAATCCATAAGGCTACTGACTCTATCCGATTTAATTATTATCTTATGCTCCTTTACTTTGATCAAATATCTGTTAATTTAATTAAGCCTATAGGGAGAGATTTAGATTTCACAGGATAAGAAAAAATCTAGAATTCTTAAAGTAAAATTGTATCTCTTGTGGGGAAAAAATGATGGAATAAAAAAGGAAATGAGAAGTAGGTGAAAATATTGTATGTCCCACTTTTAGAATTTTGCCTTCTAAGGGGTTGTAATACATTCAAGAGAAATTTTTATAACTGAATCATTCAGAGTATTTTTCAAAGTACTACAGAAATTCAACTCTTAAAATACTTTGAATCTACTGAATCTGATTAAAACTTGGTATCAATTTAAAGCCACCCTTTTCTTCTTATATACAAATTTAAAGGAAACGTGTGCAAAAGCATCTGGAAAGACGTGAGTATCTCATGAAATAACAGTTTTTGTTTTTAAACGAAGACTTTTAATACAAATATATGCTCAGACACCATCCTATCCATTTCCATTGACTTTTATTCAGTTTCAGTATTGTCCAATTAAATCCTGATTAAATGAAATTTATTTTGATTATTTGATCAATCCTTGTAATGATCAATAGTTTCCATTACTTTAGTTACTTTCAATAAACTTTTGATTGAATCATCTTATGGTTAATTATTTTCTACAAATTTCAATTGGCTTCCAGTTTATTCAATCTATAAACTTAAAATCAATATTGTTTACATACCCAGTATCAGGGTGGGGGGGGGGGGGATGACCTTTACACTCAATTGACTTAATTGTTCTGAGATGGGAGCTAGTCTATCTCATTTAATTCTGTGTGACAGAGTACCGTGCACATAAAAGCCAATGCTTCAATGATAAGCATCACTGCTGGCTTGCAACTGCTAAAACTGTTAGAAGAATTGTAATTCAGCAAGATTCGGTGTTTCCACATGATGCTGCCAAGTTTCAGAACCTGTTACAAACACTTGTCTTTGGAGTTACCCATTGCCCATGTTTGCTAACTTTCCAAGCATGAGGAGAGGAGCTGAGACATAGTAATAAGCAAAGGGCTCTGGAGCCAGACTGTCTAACATTGAATCCTGCTTCTGTCCTTTTTCACAATGTTACATTGGTTGTGCAAATTGTCTAACCTGTCAGTGCCCCAGGTTTCTCCTGCAAGAAACGGTATCTGCCATATAGGATTACTGCATGAATGAAAACATTTACAAGTGTCTGACCCATACAGATTTCTGAGTCTTAGCTGCTATTATCACTCTGATTTATGGTTATAAATACTAACATATATATTAAGCACTGACCAGAAGATAGACTCATTTTTCTGTGATTTATACTGTTATGTCATTTGTTATTCACAGAAACCTTGGAGAGTAGGTACGAATTTTTTTTTTTTTTGGTTTGCTGATGAACCAAAGTTCAGAAGATCAGTTGATACAGTATCTAATGTTATTCAGTGATTGAGATGCATTTGAGACAGGCCCATTTAAATAGAAACCTAACCTGATTTTGGAGTGTTGTGCTGCCTTCTCATAATGGAATTTTCCTCTATGTGTCAGATTTTAATTGTAAAAGGTTACCGTTATAATCACTTGTTCCTGGACTAGATGTATAGATATGTACATATATGGTATTGTTTTCACTATAGTGAGGAAGTAAGAGTTTTGGAAGAAGGATAAGAGAACCTCATAGAATTCTTTTCATCCTTAAGACTAGGGGGACAGACTGGGCATGGTGGCTCCAGCATATAATCCCAGCACTTTGGGAGTCCAAAGTGGGCAGATCACTTGAGCCCAGAAATTTGAGGCCAGCCTGGGCAACATAGCAAAACCCTGTCTCTATAAAAAATATAAAAATTTGCCACGCATGATGGCACATGCCTGTAGTCTCAGCTACTTGGGAGGCTAAGTCAGGAGGATCTGTTGAGCCCCAAAGGTTGGGGCTGCACTGAGCCATGATCATGACACTGCACTCCAGCCTGGGTGATAGAGTGAGACGCTGTCTCAGCAAAAAAAAAAAAAAAAAAAAAAAAAAAAAAAAAAAAAAGACTAAGGGGACATGATGGTTTGCTAGCAACTTCACCGGCAACAGTCAACAATGTCATTAGGAAAGTTTAAGCAGTATAAATTAAGTATGACAAAATTTTTTGTCTGAACAAAATATATATTAAGTTTTATTTAAAAAATAAATAGAGATCTACCAGAGAGAGTTCTGTGAGTTGTCAAGGATGTGTGGAAAACATTAAGTGATTTCCTACAAGTATCTCTGCTTTCACCAGTGGTTAAAATATATTTGTAATCTAGAGACAGCAGTTGGAGCCAATGAAGAAAAATGGAATGAAATATTCTACCAAGTTAGTCTGGAACAGAAATATGAAAGATTTAATTAGAGTTCAAAGGCCTCAAGGAAAGTGTGGTTAGAACCAAGATGGCAAAGTGCAAGCAACAAATCTAAGTCAGGGTGAAGGACAGTGAGTAGGTTATGTAGCCAGTCACTGAACAGCAAGAGGAAATGAGCATGAAATGGGAACAAGCTGGGAATCAAGGGAGGAAAAGCCTGGAGTTGGCTTGTAATAATTATATTGGTCCTGTAGTTTTCTATCACTTCTTGTCAAGCAAGAATGTGAAAGGAAGATATTCCCTGGCATCTTAAAATTAAAATCCATGTGATCACAGGGAAATGAAGGCAGCTCCCTTGTCTCAACAAAATTGAACTCATATCCAAATAAACTATATTGTCTATATTAAGAACTTCAAGATTCATTGGCTCCTGCAGTGAGGGCATATAAATGGACAATATGTTTTTGCCCCTATTAAGCACACTCAGAGAAGGAAGGGAGATTTGGTCCCTGCCTTCAAAGAACTTACAAATCAGCTTCCTCGCATTATATGTGAGTAGCAATATACAAGAGTAAATAGGCAACTTTTGACAACTTCTATGAAATATATGTATCAAAAAATATTTACATTACATATGGAACACTGAGATTTTTTAAAATTGTTTTTCCCTTTGTGAATTGTAAGTAGTAGTGTTCATTAATAAACAGTTGTTCAACCCAAATGCCCATAATGATGGACTGGATAAAGAAAATGTGGCACATATACATCATGGAATACTGTGCAGCCATAAAAAAGAAAGAGTTCTTGTCCTCTGCAGGGACATGGATGAAGCTGGAAACCATCATTCTCAGCAAACTGACACAGGAACAGAAAACCAAACACCGCATGTTCTCACTCATAAGTGGGAGTTGAACAATGAGAACACATGGACACAGGGAGGGGAACATCACACACCGGGGCCGGTAGGGGGTGGGGAGCAAGGTGAGGGAGAGCATTAGGACAAATACCTAATGCATATGGGGCTTAAAACCTAGATGATGAGTTGATGGGTGCAGCAAAGCACCATGGCACATGTATATCTATGTAACAAACCTGCATGTTCCGCATGTGTATCCCAGAACTTAAAGTAAAAAAAAAAAAAGAAAAGAAAAGAAAAATAATTATTTGCACATCTAGAATGATTTTAGGAAAACTTGTTAGGAATTTCAAGGAAAATCACACATTTTTATGTGAAAAAAAATAGTAACTACAATTTTCTACGATAATTTTAGTTTTGAAGTGTTTGTAATTATGGGAAAATGCCCATTTAAGTAAGAAAATAAAAAAATCGGCCGGTCATGGTGGCTCAGTCCTATAATCCCAGCACTTTGGGAGGCGGAGGCAGGTGGATCACCTGAGGTTGGGAGTTGGAATTCGAGACTAGCCTGACCAACATGGAGAAACCCCGTCTCTACTAAAAATACAAAATTAGCTGAGCATGCTGGTGCATGCCTATAATCCCAGCTACTCAGGGGCCTGAGGCAGGAGAATCACTTGAATCCGGGAGGTGGAGGTTGTGATGAGCCGAGATTGTGCCATGGCACTCCAGCCTGGGCAACAAGAGCAAAACTCTGTCTCCAAATAATAAATAAACAAATAAACAAACAAACAAAACTAAAATAGTAAGAACAACACAAAAATCCAAAAGCCTGATGTAAAAATCTATAGCATGACATAAACATGATCCTAGAGCAGACTCTAGGCTTTGTTTCTTTATAGCAAGTACAAATACATTGTAATTTAAACATTACCTTTTGCTTGTTTAGAACTGTAAAATGGCTTGAGCATCATTAAAATACAAAACAAGAAATGAGTAAATCTGAAGAAGATCATCCTTTGCTGACATAATATCAGATGGAGTCAGACTAGCTTTTTAATGAAGAGTAGTTTATGAAAACCACAACTATAGCCTAAATCAGAATGGGGAACTTTTAAATATCCTTATTCAAAACTTGAATTGCATTCAAAGTGGCTTTATTTTCTTTGCGTGTGAAGAAAATTATAAGTGATCTGATGTTTTCCTCGGTTTCCCTCCACTTACATCTCTAAGAACTTTTTTTCCTCCAAAATTCCATGATTTTGTCTGTTGTAATATGGCAGTGGTATAAGAATATGAGAGCTTTTAGACTGAAAGAAACAAAAAAGACAGTTACCCATTGATAGGAAAAACAGCCTTTTGTTGTCTTCTAAAGGAATCAAGTTTGTATTCTTAAAATCATTTTAAAAAGTACCTTCTGCATCAATTTTAAGACAAAGCTAATCTAGGTGGAGTGGGGAGAATCAAGAGAAGGGGTTAGTTGAGGGCGGAGGTTTGAGTCAGGTTAAAAATGAAGTCTCCTGTGGGACACTCGCTAACATGGTGCTTGGTAGATGTTGTAGAGTCAGGCCAATGACTTATAGGAGTTACCATTTCTGCTACACTAATTGCAGCCACGAAAGAAAAAAGAACAAAGCAATGGTTTAAAAGGAAGGAGAAGGAAAGCAAGAATGGGAGGTAGCTATGCAAAGAAGAAATTTAAGATAGTCATGGAAGAGTGAACTGTTGTGAATTCATTTCTTATCCCTCTTCTACATATGCTAGCAGTAATACCTTCAGTGAGATTAATTCTTACACCTCTGCTGAGATTCACTAATCTTGTACTGCTCTGGTATTTTAAAGCCAGGTTTCTTTGCAAAAAGATTTTGGCTCAGTTGCTAAATGCATACTATTTTACATTAGGAACAGTGTAAATAATTCAACTGTCTTTAGTGCACCTCTCAGGAAAATGAGGAAGGCTTGAAGTTTACATGTGCATAAAAGAGCAAGGGTGATAGATAGAAAGACAAGGTCTGTGATCTCTCGATTCTGTCTTGGCATGTGATAGCTGTGTAGGGCCAGTATTTCCCATTATAAGACAAAAATGAATCCATATTGATCTCTAATCTCTCTTGAGCATCCTTTGGAAAAATGATATTTATTCACAGAGGAGGTACCAATCACTGCAGAACTCTAATAATTTGCTTCAGATGAAAAATGAGTGTGGAGTCAAATTATACTGAGCTCTGAGGCAATGTATTTGTTTTATTTTCTCTTGTTTCTCAGCGAGGGTGAATATTGTTATTTAAAACTCTATTATCGCCTATATTTAGATAAAATGTATGGCATCTTATTATATAAAGTAGTGACATGCAGTACAAATATAATTTGTAAATCTGCTGTCTGTTTATCCCAGGAAATTATATGCTTTTAAAAGGCAGGAGTTTTGTTATTTATGTAGTGCCCCCAACTCCAGTGCATAGCAGGATTTAGTACACAACATAAGATAACAATCAATATTTGTTTAATAAATGTTTGAAAAATCTGTGTGCAAGTATAGGAAAACAGGTGTTCTTGCACCAATTCTATTGGCTTAACTGAGTGCAATTGCATATATATTTTATTGTGAGCCACTTCAAAACTCTTTTGGATGAAGGCAGATTATAAATTATAAATTAATGAAAATTATAATGATTTATGGATTCGTGTTCTCGTAGAAGACCAAATAAATGTTCCACATTTTCAGTCATCTTTACAATCCCAAGAACTAATATTCCTGACCTTCTGTTGGTATTCAGTGTTCATATACTGAGGTGGTGAAGATTAAAAATCACATTAAAGTCATTGTCACTAACACCAACTGTCTCATCTGACTATAAGTTTCCTTTGGTTCCCATTAAACTTTTGAACTCCTACTGAACAATCTGGAAACTTTTTAGTATAATATAAGCACATACTCCTAATTTTAATCTGAGGAATTAAAACTGACTGCAATTTATATTAGGTTACATTCAAACGTTTTTACTAGCTAATTCAACAAAATGTAGATATGTTTTCCAAACACTGACTAATTTTTAAATTCACATTAAGTTTGCGGAGACATTTAATCCATATGCTTCTTACTGTAACTCATCATTTTGTAGGCGAGAATAGGTCTAAGTTCAGGACTATTTTTTGACTAAGACTCTTTGAGTGTTTTTAATTAACATTTAAAACTTTTTTTAAGGCAGGAAGTTATGTTTGACAAAGTGAAGGCCAAACACCAAAAGGTTAGTGTTTTGTCTAGAACTCGGCATACATGAATCTTAAATGAATTTTTCACTTGGCTAAAATAAGCTGCCTCACCATTTGAGAAAATTGATGGGAAATAAGAATATTTGCCATTAAGAAGCTTATGACTGGGTGTTTAATAATAGCTAGAGATGAAGGAAAGGTAGAAGGAAAGGAATCAGTTTTTTAAAGAAAACAAATTCTTAAATGTTGATCAATGGCCATGCACACCTGAATACTTTCTTTTAAGTTGTTGAGGAATTCTGAAATCCTGGCCCACGATTTTTCTCACTTCCTTAGAATTAAATGTAAAATTTATTTCTAAAACTGTTTGTCTAAAACAAGTCAGGTACTCTCCAGTTAGCGGTGTCTGTGTGTGTGTATGAGAAAGAGAAACAGAGAGAGAGAGAGAAGAAGAGAGAAGAGGAAAAGGTAGCAGGTAGGTAGGAGTTTGGGACTTTTTTGGTCATGCCTAATGTTAGGCATAATTGATGGACTTTTGGTCTGATGATATCTTGACAAAATAAAGAATGTTACGCAAGGTATGAAAATACATCTGGATTGTTTATCTCAAGGAGGAAAGAACAGATGTTAAGGGTGGAGTTGGAAAGATAAGGAAGGCAGTTGAGTATTCAGACAAAAGAGGAGGAGACGAGAGGAGAATGGCACCCAGGTTCAATAGGTCTCCAGTGATTTTCATCTCCTGGTATATATGCTCTTGGATAGTGTCCTCACCCATTTGATAAGGACTAGCCTGGTGACAAATAACATGACAGAAATGATGATGTATAACTGCCGAGGATACGTCATGAAAGACATAGCAGCTTCTGCCCTGGTCTCTTAAATATAATTCCCTCTGAGTGAATGCAGCCATCATGCCATGAGGACACTCAAGCAGTTCCTTGTCAAAACATGCTGCCATTCTGTCCACGAGCCAGAACAATCTTGCCAGTCCTGTGAATGAACCATCTTAGAAGCAGAATATCCAGTCCCAGGAAAGTCTTCAGGTGACCAGCCCCAGCTGACATCTGACTGTAACCTCATACAGCAAAAACTACTTAGCCAAGCTCCCGAATTCCTGACCAGAGAAATCATAATAAATAATCAATCCTTATTGTTGTTTTAAACTATCAAATTTTGAGTCGTTTGTTAAACATCTGTAGATAAATAACATGGCAGGAAAGGTTGATTCAGAAACAAAATATACTCACTTATTCAAACATCAAATATACATTGAGGGCCAGGTAATTTGAGGTTTTAATGCAAAAAAAAAAGATCGATAGAGTTCTGACTTATTGAATTTATATTCTAATGAAGGTGGACACTTTATCAAATGTTAACAGATTAATAATACAGTAATTATAAATTAAGACATTCCCATGAAGAAAATAATATAGGGCTGAAATGAAGAAAATTGGGGGTTAATTGAGAAGAGTTTTCAGAAAACATATTCATGACAGTTTCTCTGAGGAGGTGAAATTTACATAGGAATAAGAAGGCTGAGAAGGAGCGAGTTTATCACATATTGAGGGGAACATAGACTCGTGTATGCAAAATCCCTGAGCTGAGGAAGGGCTTAGTATGTCTGCAGGAAGAAAAAAGAATGTAGAGCAGAGTGAGTGACAATTATGCATAGGGAAGGTAGGACAGGAGGAAGGGTTAGATTTCAAAGCCTTCCATAAGCCATAGTAAGGAGTTAGGCCATTCAATGGCAATCCACAGAAGGATTTCAGCATAGGAAGTAATACTGTAATCAAATTCATTCTACGGGTGCACGGAAGCATTCCTTCATCAGAACAAAGACAGGTATCTTAAGGGGTTGGAAATTTATCATGATCAATCAGGGCTTCATGCCTTAGTGAAAGTTCCTGCTAAATGAAAATATTTCTACTTACTTTTAGTATATTTGTGCAGAACTATGAGGTGATAACTTTGGCAAACATTTGGAAAAGAATTCCTGGTACAGAAACTTGTTATTGTCTATTTTTAGAGAATTTAATATCCTCAAAAATAAGCATCTTTGGGTTAGGTTTTTATTTGGAATTCAGTGATACGAAGGCATAGAAATAAAGAACAGAATCATTTCTATGAAGTATTATGGTTCTAAGAATCTTCAGGATAAAGATCTTCAGAATTATAGTTTACAAAAGTGCCACACTGCAATCATGAAAGCTTTTATTTTACTTATATCCTCAGCTCAGTATTCCAAAAGAATGATCATAAGCAGTAAGTATAATAATCTCTTTCTAGTTTAAAGAATCCTAATTGTGCTGAATCATGTGCAGACACGATTTGACAAAATGTAATAATGCAGGTAACATTTTTAAAAAGAACACATTAATTTTGAATTTGCAATTTGCTGCAATTTAAATAACTATTACTTTAATAGTGGATATTAAATTTTAATTTTGCACATTTTTTCTAAAAGGTTTGAGTGTCAACTCAAATTCAGTAATTTGCATTTTAAAAAAAGTATATTTCTCATCAGTGTAAAGTACTGTTTGTCACCTGGCAGGTAATAATTTCCTATCCCAACTCTTAGTTCTGGTTAATATTTTCCTTTTCAAAGAATATATTAAATCAAAAGAACACAACATTTTATGCTAATGCAATCTTTGTAAAGGCTGAGACAAAATTTCAAGTACTGATAATTATGAAAACCCTACAAGAGGGTTCTAGAAATATTGGTTTTCTTTAATCCTAGAAATGCTGTTCTGTAAAAAGAAAATGATTTTATACATTTATTTTCAAAAGACTAGCTCCGAGTAATATATTTCCAGGAAGTACATTTATCAAACAGGCCATTTGATTCACCCATTGAAGCATTTGCATTTCATATTATGTATTTGAGAAAGTCACCAGCATATATCACATATATCATTTGTCATTGGAATGATCATTTTGATTTTAAAGTATGTATCAGCTCAAAATGGCAAGTATTTTGAATAATCAAATGCATTCAATAATTCAATAATTAAGAAACATTTACTTAGCACATACATTGTTTAGAAATTTTGCTAAGGGATGGGAATCCTAAGAAGAAAAAAACAATCTCTTTCTTCAATCAATTATTAATGCAGTTCAAGAGATGAAGTATTTCGTATTATGTTACTGCTGTAATACATATATTAACATATTATAAAGAAAGAAATTAAAATTAAAGAAGACAACCACCACAGTGAGTGTGAAAGGAGGGCAAAGTGAAGGCAGGCTTCCTGGAGGAAGTGATGCTTGAGCTAGGTTTGAAGACAGAGTTAGAGAAACAGGGAAAAGTACCACAGGAGGAATGGCCAACATGTCCAGAGACACAAAGTGAGAAATACAGGAGAAGCTGCTTGTGATAGCTGGAGACTTATATATACATACATATATATACATATATATATGTGTATATATATACATATTTATATATATACACATATATACGTATATATGTATATATATACGTATATATGTATATATACACATATGTACGTATATATGTATATATACATATTTATATTTAATATAAATATGAAGCACCCACACTTTGCTTCAGTCTGTTTATTATGTAGCAATCTAGCCAATCATAACTCATATCAAATGCTTTTTGTGTTTGTGAAAAAAATCAGGAAAACCACCTATTGTTATGCAGTTGAGTAAATTAAACTGCTTTTAACCAAATTGCAGGGGGTTTATAATTGGATTGCAGGTTTTTTTTAAATACAACTTTAGGTGTGAGTTCCCATGCCCAGTGATATATTTGTGCTAAAATAATCACAAAAGTTGAGATATGATTATTAGTTGTAGATATGATGTAAATTATTCACCTTTAGTGTCTTAAGGTAGGTTTATAGCTGCAGGATCTGAGATGAGATCCATGTGAAATTGATTCAACAAAGAAGATCTAGGGCAAACTGCTTGATATCAAGCCCTTTCTCATTTGTCTCCCATTTCCTCTTCTGCTTTCTCCATTCTATTCCCAATCCCACAGAGAGTGGCTTCACTCTGATCACACGGGAGAGGTCTGTAGAGTAAGTTATGCCTCAGTATGTCCTAAACGAAACCATGAGTTTTGAAAGCTTTTAACACCCATCAGTCATTGGCTCCGAATTGCAAAGGAACTTACGTTCTACACCACTTTTAACTCTTTATAAGCTGTCTCCAATAGCTTGAGATCACTATACTAAGAGAACCATAGAGGCCAACTTTTTTTTAAGTGTCATGAAGCTGGGAAAAGCATAAAAACAGCCAATAGATACATAAGTAAATAAGAATGTCCAAGGAGACATTATGTCCTCTTGGTTAGTGATTTGATTGGATAGTGGTACACAAACACAGGTTGAAGAGAAGTTATAGAGACCATGGGAAAGGTAATTTTTATTCAGGGCTATCCTGAGAATTCATGACATGCAGATCATCTCAGTGTAATATAGGCATCACCCTTTCAAGCAGTTGATTTATTGAAATGGCAAAAAAAAAAATAGTTTGGAGAGGTAGTTATTTTCCTTACAAACAGATTCTAGTGAATGTTGGACATGCATTGAATGATCATTGAGATAATTGTCAGAATACAATTCTAATCACAAATTTGTTTCATGCCAGTAAGTTAGGACATAGGAATTTTAAAAGGACTTCTGCCTTATGTGTTAGAGTGAATACAGTGGTGCACCAGTAAGACCCTCCTTCTCAGGGCTGACACACGTCTTTTCACAGCTGCTAATAACGTTGGATGCTGATGTTTCACAGTTGAATCCTTTCTCAACAAATTGCTTTTGGCTGTAGTGTGCAGCTTCTCCCAAGGCTAGGCTCTCTCTCTGGGAACAACCTGCATCTGGTAGAGTTTGAGTATGAAGATCTGAGCACTTCTCTTTATTCTGAAATACCGAAGGGCTCTCCCACCTCCACGGTTATTTTTAAGATTGGCTGAGTCTTCCTTTACAGCCAAATTACAGATTAATTTCTCTTACAGTTCTCAGTAGCTCTCTCTGATAAACTTTTTGAAGGTGTATCTGTGCCTTAGAGTCCCTTTTCTGGTAATATGGTGTAATACTACGGATGATACATTGGTCCCAGGAAGCAAAATCTAGAATGAAATTTTTACTGTGGAAAAATACATGTAACATAAAACTTACCATTTTAATCATGTTAAAATGTACAGTTTAGTGGCATTAATTGCCTTCACAATGTTGTGCAACCATCACCACTACCTAGTTCTAGAATTTTTTTCACTACCCTAGATGAAAGCCCTATATCTATTAAGCAGTGATTTCCCATTCTCCCCTCCCTCCAGCCTTGAAACAGCACTAATCTGTTTTCTGTCTCTATGGGTTTACTATAAATTGAATTGTAGAATATGTGACTTTTTGTGTCTGGCTTCTTTGACTTAACATAATGTTTTTTAATATTATAAGTACTTCATTCCTTTTTATGGCTAAATAATATTCCATTGTATGGATATACCACATTGTGTTCACCCATTTATCTATTGATAGACATTTGGCTGTTTCTACTTTTCAGCTACTATGACTACTGTTCTTATGAACATTCATATACAACTTTCTGTTTGAACACCTGGTTTTAATTCTTTTAGGTATATGCCTAGGTGTGGGCTTTGAATCATAAGGTCATTCTATGTTTAACTTGCTGAGGAACTGCCAAGCTGTTCTCCACAGTGGCTGCACCATTTCACATTCCCATGAGCAATGTGTAAGGATCCTAATTTCTCTTTCCTCCTCCCCAACACCTGTTATTTTCTGTATTTTTTTATTAAGACCTTTCTAGTAGGTGTCAAGGGGTATCTCACTGTGGTTTTCATTTGCATTTCCCTAGTGACTAATGATATTTAATATCTTTTCATGTGATCTTTAACCATTTGTAGTCCTTTGCCCATTTTCAGTTGGGGTGAGTGCCTTTTAGTTCTTGAATTATAAGATTCCTTTATGTATTTAAATAAGATTTTGGTGGTAGAGTACATGCTATCCAGCTGTTAATGTTGACTGCATAAGAGGTGGTGTCCTGACATCATTTGGCATGCTATAGAGGTACAAATGTGAATATTTTTACTTATAGTGAACTGAGATGTGATACAAGAGAAAGGAAACACTCTGCCAGGTGCAGTATCTTAGTCTTCTGAGAAGTTCTAAGAATCTCATAATAACAACTATTATGGAATCATATGTCTCTTGCTGGGAGTTATCAGTGTATTAGATAAAGATGATGAAAGTATGTGAGAAATTATGGGTGTTCCTACACTCCAGTCCTAGTCACGGATGGTTATTAACTACTCTGGTGTGAGGAAATCCTTTCAATGTCCGAGTTTTGCACTGTGTACCTGGTCATATATTTTATGAAGAAAGAAAAGTAACCCAAGACAGAGATATATATACACATTCATGGATGGTTGATAACAGCATGTATTGTTAGTCTGAGGCCTAGAAGGTAAAGAATGGAAAGATAAGAAACAAGGAGGTCTGCAGAAGTAGGATGTGATTGGACCTATGGGACTGAGACGCCACCACAAATGCTGATTAAAGTAAATGACTTGGTAGTAACTGTGGAGATGAAACAAGTTGCCAAATTCTGGATATAGTTTGAAGGTAGAGTGAAAAAGATGTCTTTATGATTAGACAGGGTTTGTGGAAAAAAGCAAGAAGTCAAGGAGGTTTCCAAGCTTTTGTGCCTGAAACACCCACATACATATACACACATACACAGAGGACTCTTTGAATCCAGATACTAGAGATAAAATATGCTAGTAATAGTAATGCTATCAATTTTTATATCATTTAATTTACTTACAACTTTCTTTCTTGTTATATAGTATTTATAATATAATTTTGATATCAACATAATACTTATTGGTTTACTTCATCATTTCTCTGCAGTTGAAAAAATAAATTATCAGTTTTTTGCCATAATCAATAATACTGCAAAAAGTATATTTAATACATAGAAGTTTAAATTTAGGCTTTATTCTTTGAAATGAGACCATTGGCAATAACTCTTTAGGAAATATATCTTGGTTTTCTCTTATACTTGCCAGTAATAATAGTTATCAGTTATACTTGCCAGTATTCGTTACCTATGTATATCTTTATCAGTATATAAATGGTTAATATTATATATAATAAAAATATAATATATAAGAATATATTTTATATAATATTTTCCAGGCTTTGGGATAAATTGTAACTTACTTTAAATATTTTCATTTATTTCATTATTACTGAGATAGAAAATGTTCTCCATATACTTGATAACTGTCTAGTATTTCCTCTTTGCAAATGATATATTCAGGTCTTTTTCAATTTTACTTTTTAAATTCTTGATATTTTCTTACTGATTTGTAAAACTTTTCTATATTTATAAATACATTGTCAATTTGTCGTATTTTCTGGAAATACGTTCAGCAGCTTTTTTTTGAAATAGACTTTTTATAGCTTTTTGTTGATATGTTGCTTTGTAATTGCTTTTTTATGTCTAAATTTAAAACTGTAGCCACATGTCAGAAATTTTTCTCTACAGTGTATTTCATTCTCCAGTATTTATCTGTGCTTTCATCTTAATACTGAATTCGTCTTGTCTCCTGAAATATCTCTTTGTGCGGAGTGACACCATCATTACGTATTTTATGAAACTAAGGGAGAGGAAGAGAGAGAAAATAATTGTTACCCAAGCCCTTCTCTAACCCCATCTCCCCCCAACTTAGTTGGTAAGAGATAAACTTCAAAATTGAAGCTGTTTAAAATGTTACTGAGACATCAAAAACATGATATTTCACATAAATGTTATAGCTGGTATTTTTTAGTTAATCAATTAATAGTTATATCATAGGATAGCAAGAAAGAGAAAAGCTTCCTAGACGCAGACAAAAGCAAGCTTATTGCTATTAGCTCCAGTAATTAGCTGCCCCTTTTCCTTTCCACATTCAGCTCATTGTACTTATCAAATAAATGCATCTACATTTTTAGTGGCTCTGTGATTCTAATACAATCACTGGCCATGTCAAAGAATATTTCCTCTTTAAGTGTCCAGATTAGTCTTCATACCAATCTTGGTCAAAAGAGATAAACTGCAGACTCATTGGAACCAAACAATAGTTTCAATAATACCTTAATGGGGGAAATAGGAATAAATCAGAGGGAAAGAAAAATGAGAGAGAAAGCTGTGATATTTTTTAATATCCTGGATGGCAAATAGCATTTCTCACACCATTATCAGCCCAATTTGAAGTGAGTCAAAAGGAGTCTTATTTGCTTGAGAAGAACCAGCAGGTTTGCTAACAGCTGTTAGGACCCCTATCTATATTCTTTTTGAAGACTTTGAATTCAGCATGATGTTCTCTGCCAAGACTTCAATGCTTGCAGGATAAACAAGTAAAACCTGAAGATGCCAGGATGTCTTAAAGAGAAAAATGATTGGCCAATCCACGTGTCAGACCCTTTGTCACATTACTCTACTTGGTAGAAATGTGATAGGTTGGAAATATAAAGACTTGAATGTTAGAACATGAAGTCCTATTCGCAGATCCTGCTGCAAGTGACTGGATTACTTAAAAGAAGAAATACGGGGAGCATCTACTGACCTTACTCAGCTCAGCATAGCCCCCATTTATATTCTCTTCCTGCTCCAACTGCCCTCCTAAGGAAAGGAATTCCAAGTCCTAGGTGTGGATTTGTCTAAGTTTCCTCTATCACTATCAATGCTGAATAGAAAACAAAAATAAAAATAAAAATGAATCCCTTTTTCCTTTCCTGTGTACACTGCAAATTTTTCCTTTTCCTAATCAATATTAATTACGAGACCTCAAAAAAAACAGGTTATCATTGTTTCTTTCCTTTTATTGGTCTATTTCTTTTATTTTCTACACATATTGTGTAATAGTCAAAATTTTTTATATTGTAAGAGTTTTTTTTAACTTTATTGAAGTATTTAAAACCAAGAGTAGTGCAATTTACAAATGGGGAAACCAAGATATTAGAACCTTCTGAAAAAATTATTAAAACTCTGTCTTACAAAACCAACCACCCAGTCTAAAAATAAATGACATAAGAATTTACTTCATTATTTTTAAAAAATTGATAGGTATTTTGAAGTAAGTTGCACTATTGGAAGTATAGTGATCTATATTATTGGCTAACTTGTATGTTACACTTATTATCAAATCAAAGTTAACACAATCATGGTCAATATATTTAAGTGTTTTAGAATGTAGAGTAATGTGTCCTTAAAATAAAATAAAATAAAATAGATCAATAATGAATTTCTCACTTATTTACCAAAGTTAAATAATTCATATTAAGTCAAACAAATTATAATACCATTGTAAGTATTAAAAGCACAGAATATTATTTTAATTTTCAAAGGGATTTATTTTTATAACACTTGCATATTATAATGCAACGTTTTTTTAAAATAGTTTTAAAAATTTTTAGATAAATTTAAATAGTTTTGTTCTTTTCATTGTTCTAACTGTGTGATTACATGCTGACTATTTAACCTACAACTTTGATTATTTTCACTAGGTACTAACTTCTAGTATAAATAAAACTCAACATTAACTTTTTATCTTTGCACTAAAAAGACTACCAATATACCACTTTCCATGAATATGTTTTGGACCTTAGCAGCCTTTCGAAACTATGAACTTATTTTGGTAAACATAGAAATATGTTTTTCATGGCATGTGAACATGCCAATGTAGCTTTTATACATTTGTAATGAAGAACACAATGTCAGTATGAGACTTGTTTATTTTCTTCAGAATATTGTGAGAGTAAGAAGGTGTTTATTTTCTCTATAAAAGTTGCAAGTGAAAATGGAGTAAAAATACATTGAAAAATATTCACATCAGACATATGGAGGGTTCTTCATTATTAATAAAGTATCTATCTAAGTATTTGCTTTCAAAGGTATTATAAACACCAATTTTTAACATGTTTAAGTTAAATTTGGAAGGATAAATTAAACATCTAATATGCCTTGAATGTCATCCACACACACGCGCGCGCACACACACACACACACACAGACACATAAAATCTATTCTCATAGCTTGAGATTTAATTTGTTTTGTCTGATATATTTCCATGATATATGAGTCAAGGTTGAACACTTTATTCTCTAATTCATTGAGAGGAATTCTGTATCGAACATGTTATTGCATAGGTCGACAGTAATGTACAAGTCTATTGATGATAACATTGATGGAAGAAATATTAACATGTGTTTCCAGGTACATTGTATACCTCACTTAATGGGATTTTTACAATATTCCTGTAGGGTAGCTTAGACTATTGTAGTGGGTTGAATGGTGAACCCCCAAAATATGCCCATATTCTAAGCCCTGGAACCTGTGAATATCACCTTATATGGCATTAAGTGTGAACCTTATTTAATTTGGAAAAAAGGGTCTTCATAGAGCTAACGAACTTACAGATCTTCAGATGAGGAAATTGCCCTGCACTGATTCAACCCAGGCAGAAGGGAAGAAGACATAGACAAGAAGGACATACGAAGAAAGAGGACAAAATTGGAGTTCTGTAGCCACAATCCAAGGAACATCTGCAGTCACCAGGAGCTAACATCAGAGCCACTAGAAGCTGGAAGAGGCAAGAAGGATTCTCCTCCAGAGCCATTGGAGGGAATGAGGCTCTGTTGAGATTTTGGTTTTAAACTTCTAGCCTCCGGAACTGCAAAAAAATGGATTTCAATCGTTTTAAGCTACCAACTTTCTATCAATTGGTTAGGGCAGCCACAAGAAACTAATGCAAGTAACAATTCCATTCAACAGATAAGAAAACTGGCAGTTGGAGAGGTAAAATTAATCACCCGAAGTCATGAAGTTAGAGAGAGGCAAAGCTGGGGCTGAAACCTGGGCCTGTCAGAATCCAAAGACCTTGTTCTTAGCCATATTGCATACATACCATGTTGGTCATTCATTTCTGTTTCTCTGCCTAATATGGTTAAGGCTTATGTAATCATATAAGTTGTTGGTTTACCTAAAAGCTATTGAGGACTTGTTCTGTGACTTTAGACTCTGAACAGCACAATTTCAGGAAAAAGAGTACTTTTGTTATCTATTGCTATGTAACAAACTACCCCACAATGTAGTGGCTTGAAGAAACTGTTTTGGTTTGCCTCACTATTTTATGGCTCGGGAATTTAGGAGACAATTGATTGAGCAGTTTTTCTGCCTAAAAGGGGCACTGACCTGGATTCACGTGGGGTCTGTTCTGGACTGGGGCTGGATTTCTGGTGCCCAGGTGCTTCTCCTAGTACCTTCTTCTTGCAACATATGAAGCAATTCTCCAGGGTCTCTGCTTATGACTTAGGCTTCTCATAACATGGTGATCTCATGGTAGTCACACTTCCTATATTGGGTTGGCTTACACTGTTTGTGGGAATGTAAATTAGTTCAACCATCGTGGAAAATGGTGTGGCAATTCCTCAGAGATCTAGAACCAGAAATACAATTTGACCCAGCAATCCCATTACTGGGTGTATACCAAAGGAATATAAATCATTCCATAAGAAAGATACATACATGCATATGTCCAGTGCAGCATTCTTCACAATAGCAAAGACTTGGAATTAACCCAAATGCCCATCAAACATAGACTGGATTAAGAAAATGTGGTACTTATACACCATGGAATACTATGCAGCCATAAAAAGAATGAGATCATGTCCTTTGCAGGGACATGGAGGGAGCTGGAGGCCATTATCCTCAGCAAACTAATTCAGGAACAGAAAAACAAACACCTCATGTTCTCACTTATAAGTGACAGCTGAACAGTGAGAACACAGGGACACAGGGAGGGAAACAACACATACTGGGGCCTGTTAGGGGTAAGGTAGGGGGAGGGAGAGCATTAGAAAAAAAAGCTGACGGATGCTGGGATTAATACCTAGGTGATAGGTTGATAGGTGCAGCAAACCACCATGGCACAGGTTTACCTATGTAACAAAAGTGAACATCCTGCATATGTACCCCAGAACTTACAATAAAAATAAAAATTTTAAAAAGGCTAAACCTGGAATTGACATAGTATTATTTCTGCTTTATAATGTTTATCAAATCAGTCATAAGTCTGCCTAGAATCAAGGAGCTGGACAGATCAGATTCTAACACTTAATATGTGAGTGGCACATATCTACATAGAAAAAAGCTAACAAAAGTGAAAATGAGGATTTCCTCATTTTCAGAAGACTTTTTCAAAACACAAATATCACTGGGAAAGTTTATACCATAAATGCATATTACTTAATATTTTCCAGATATCACATTTATAAAAATTAGTTTGTTCTATTTGTGTTCAGCCCATTATAACATAGAAAAATGGGTTAAAGCCCAAAGCTAAGGCAGAAAGCCAATAAGTAATTGCCCAATTTTGGAGCATTCAGCTGGCCATTGCTAATTATAAAGCCTGGCAATGGCCATCTCATAGGCTCCCTTGAAGAAGTATGTTGCAGTATTACCACCTGTGGTAGAGTTCAACCTGTATTACAACCTTGATACATGTGCAATTTTCCATCAGAGTTCCATCTTAGAATTTACTTAGCTAAGTTCAAAAAGAGTAATCGTGAAGATGAGCAAGTGGTGATTCAAGGTCCCTGTGTACCTATTGATGCTGCAGAGTTTTTCAAGTATGTTAGAAATATTTCAAATTAACTGAGTACAACTTATGTGCCTTTTTTATCCTTTCATATGAACTCTTGGTATCAAGCAGAAGATCCCATCGAAGAAAAAATTCAACGGAAAGAATTCACATTCTGAATACTCTTTTCTTACCACTTCTGATAAATATGTATCTGCATGATCAAAGTCATATTATAAGAAGTGATAATAATCATAGATAAACAAATTAGCCTCACCACCAAGTTAGCTGTTGTCTCGCTGTTAGGTTTCCGTGTTTCCAGAAACCACAGATGTTAGGGTTCTTCTGTTTTTTTTTTTTTTTTGGCACAGAGTCTTGCTCTGTCGCCCAGGCTGGGGTGCAGTGGTGAGATCTCTGCTCTCTGTAACCTCCGCCTCCCGGGTTCAAGTGATTCTCCTACCTCAACCTCCTGAGTAGCTGAGATTACAGGCAACCGCCACCACACCCAGCTAATTTTTGTATTTTCAATAGAGATGTGGTTTCACCACACTAGCCAGGCTGGTCTCAAAGTCCTGACCTCAGGTGATCTGCCCGCCTTGGCCTCCCTAAGTGCTGAGATTAGAGGCGTGAGCCACCGCACCTGGCGTGGTTCTTCTTTCTTGACCAGATCCAAGCCTGTCCATCTTCCAACCTTTGCACTTAACTCACAAAAGAATGTGTCATGGTTAAAAGACAGACACGTGTAGACTTGCAACTCAGCTTGTTTTTCTACCCCAAAGAGGTTTTTCCTTGGACATCCTGAACATCCCAGAGAGTCGGGTTAGAACTTATTTTCACACAAGACTACACTGGAGCCTGTACTGCTTTTCTGTGTGCTTCGCTTCTGGCCCTTACAAGGGTGCCTATCAGGTTCAAGGTGTGGCATTAACAACTCCCTCTGTTTCCAGAAAGAACAGCAACATGTGTAGCCTCTAGGAAGAAGCTTCAGATAGCTTCTTACCAAGCCTCTTCCCCGCTAGATTTCCCAGCTCTAATCTCAGCTCTACAAATGCCTTTCTAATTAATTTCATACTCACTTTTATCCCTCTTGTTAATTCCTTTAAATTGACTAAACTCATCTTGAAAATCTCTCTGACTTTCGATTATTTTATCTCCAATTTGCTTCTTTGTAGACCACTCCTCAGTTCCATGCAGTGAAACTCATTCTTATACCTGAGTTTCCTTCCAATATATCACTTATAAATTATAACTATCACCTACAACAAACTACATCTCCTTCCTAAAGAAGGCATTTTTGGTGCATTATATCAATCTGGGGCAACAAGAATAATGGAAATAGAATGGAATAGAATGTCTCTCTTCATTTCTCCCATCCAAATCCCAAGCTTTCTGGGAAGTAGCCCATTGTAAATCACGTATGCTTTCATTCTGTTTTGATGTATAGCAGAGTCTGGACTAAGAGTAGGAAAAATTATGATGTAGCCCCTCAGTAAACATTTTTCTCATATACCAAAATTTGCATACACTTACTTCTTTCTGTTATATATGCATTATATATGTTTGTATATATATGGGTTTAGTAAATATAATGTATATTACTTATAATTATTATTCGTGTGTGTAATGTTTATAAGATATCTTACAAGGATTTGGATGCAAGTAATTTATTCATTTTGTAATCCTAGGAAGCAGGGTGAGGAAGTGAAAAATAAGACAAGGAAGAGAGGAAAGTCAATAAAAAAGCATTAAATTAATGAGCAGTATAATGTGATGGATAACTGGGTTTAATCCTGCTGGCTGCCATCTGATAGACTGCATAAAAGCACTTCAGAACAGTTTCCTGAAAGCTGGGCTATTCATGCATCAACTCTGATTCCTCATTGGTCTGGGTTTGTCTTGGAAGCATTAACTCACTAACACTGGTAATTTGCTTGACTTACAGACAAAACATGCTCCTGTGGCCAGAGAAAGCATTCAGAGGGATGGAAGCAAATGAAGTAAGAAGTAATAAGTGTGTATGGGTATTGTCCACTAAGCTGTACCTGGCCTGGGGGTTGGGGAGAGCTTGATGAGCAGAGTCCTAAGAGTGTCTGCAACACTATTTTGGCTTGTTCTATTTTGTCTTTCTGCACTCAAACAGATTGTTATGCAGAACTCTTAGAGTGCATGCACCCACGATTGGAAACCATAATAAAAGATTATGAGATGCCCCTGGGCAAAGATTAATTTTAGTAATCTCCATATTCACCCTTGCTGTGCCCAGCAGTATTCAGTTCTCATTATAGATACTCAACCAATTCAATTTGGTGTCCAGATGGAATGTCTCATGTTTAAACAGTGATACTCTTTTTAGTTAGTCGTAACTTAATTCACTCAAATCCCTTGGCTTGAGGTCTGGCATCACTATGGAATTAGCCATCATTCATTTTCAATTTAAATTAATTTTCAATAGCAAACCAATGACATTTGGAGACTAGAAAACCAAAGAATACGTTTCCAAAGTTTCTATTTAAGTCTTCTGAAAAGACTGTATAATTGAATGCATTAACGTTTTAACAGTCCACATTGCATACCAAAGCCCTCTATAATCAAGTGCCTGGTGAATAAATTCTTGGCGCTTCCATCTAGCTTACTGTAACAAATAGAATAGACTTCTTTCAGGAATAAACCTTGACCACTCAAGCTAATGGGAATCCAGTTAGGTTTTTGCCAACCTCAGGAAACATCCATTAACAATAGATGCCGAGAAAATTATATTATAAATAAATGTTTTAGAGAGAAAATAGAAAGTGCCTCAAAGTTGACAGAAAACAGAATCTGTGATGGTATTATGATTGATTTTGGAGAGAAATAGCTGTAGACGTTGAAATACATGAATTGCTTTAAAATATTTCAGGCTTGTAAGAAGGAAGATTATTGACCTAAAAGACACTAAAGTATCTAAGTGACTTGTGATTTATATATAAATGCATATTAAAAGATTGCTTAAAATTCATGTTATTGATCTCATTGATTGCAGTGGCCCCAAGGGAGTCATTGAACACTTTGTAAATAATATATCTGGAAAAGATTGGGTTCGTGTTCTCAAATTCATGCAGGCATTTCTAAATTTAATTCTAATGGTAATTGAAATTTACATAAAGAGGAAAAATATAACCAGGTGATAAGAGCTAATTACAAGCATCCGTGTTTTGTGTAGCCAGAAACTTCTGCTGATGAGTTTTCCATGCAATATTGTCATCAGCTATTAAATTGTCTAAGATAGAAGAATATTATGCACTTAAAACAGTATTTTCCCTAGTCTCTTTAAATTGTGGTCAGTGGACTTTGGGTCAAATCCTGTCTTTACTCAACTTCCTTTTTTATCCTATTATGTGAGCAGAGGAGAAAATAGGTGTCAATTTTTAGTACCCAACTTAGAATATTTAGGAATTGCTATTCCAAAGGAAACACTAGAATACATATTTTATTTATTAAATGTCTCTTAATTACTGGGCATAATTTACAACCTCAGCTCAGGTCAAGATCAATTAAAGGAATAACGTTTCAGACCCTCGAAGAGATTAAAGCATTTAGAACACAACTTTATTCCAGAAGTTATTTGACTTCTAAGATTAGTATTTTCAACTTTTAAAAATAAATGCATGACTGTAATCCCATCCTCCTCCTATATGCCAAAAATATGGAAACAAATTAAGTCAAACTTGCATTACATGTTCCCATGTAAAAAAGGACCATTAGCATTATAAAAGCAAAAGACTTAAAAGAGAATATCTGTCAACTAGAATGACTCTTGGTTCGTAACCTTGAGCTTCAAACACACTATAAAAACACACCACATTTGTAAATGAAACCTGGAAAAGATAGTTTCCAAGGCATCCTCTACGTGGGAATACCATCTGTCTTCATTAGTAAATGACAGGAACCAACACCTGAGGAGCAAGTTCAATTTATTCTTTTTTATTATTATTATTATACTTTAAGTTCTAGGGTACGTGTGCACGATGTGCAGGTTTGCTAAGAACACTGGCCTTCTATTAAAAAAACAAAACAAAACAAAACAAAACAAAAACAACTTGAGACTAGTTAGGAGCTAGCTGATTAAAAACTTAACTGAGATTCACATCCCTCAGACCAGTGACCTCAGTGGTAACATTAAAGGTTTAGATTGGATCAGGGATATAAATAAGTGTTTTGTTGTTTGTTAGTTTTGTTTTCTTAATTTGATTTCTTAATTTGATCCAGTGACCAAAGGCTGCCCGAATAATTTTGAGGCCACATCCAGGCACATCCAGAAAGAGTGAAATGAAGAAGTGCCAGTCATGGTCCTGGGATGTGATATTTAAGGCTCATCCCTTCTGTAGTCTATGAATCTATTGTGCTAACTCTAAAACTTCCTTTCGTAAAGAGTTGTGGCTTTCTTTTTTTAAAGCAAAATAGCCTTAATTTTAATAAGTTATACTTCTTCCTTTAAGGAAATTCCTTAACCTTAATTTTAACAAGTTATCTTCTTTCTCAAGTTTATCATTACATCTAAGTTAATAAATACATTTCTTTTGAGTGTTTGCCTATGATAGGAAACAATAGATTTGGGAATTTTGAGGTTCTCTGCATTGTATAGGGAAGGTGGGGTGTAATTCACACAAAATTGAAGTATGTTTGATATCTTTACAAATACCAAATTTCCCTGTCTAAAAACTTCTTAACTCTCAGATCTATTAATTTAGAGGAAATAAAATCGTGAAGAGTTTGTGGATGTATTCGTTAAAATCAATTTCAAGGACAATTAGTAACAACTCAAGAGTGCTTGTAATAGCAGCTGGCAATCAGTCATACAATGGCAGCAGCAGCCTGGGGGTTAAATCCTCCCTGCCCACTGTCTTACTGTGGCTGAGGTCATGGTGTCCGAAGTCAGATTGCTCTGGTTCAAATGTGGGTCTATCACTTACTATTTGTAAGAGTTTTGGCAAAGTCCCTATTTTCCAAAATAGGGATATTGATAATACTCACTTTATCAGACTGTTGTGGGAGACATAACTAATTAATCTAAGTAAAACATTTAGGAGTGTTTCTACCAAAATGCCTTAAATATAAGATATGGTTGCTGTTACTATTGGTATTACCAATAAGAACATTATTTGTAATGATTTTGATTTTTCTGGTAATGAAATATTATTTAAGGGGGGGATTACTAAAGAATGAACAAATATACTAACATGTTGAGGGTGGGTGAATATGGGTGAAAGACATGGCATTGTTCTTTGTGTTATTCTCTTTCTTGCAAATTTTCTGGCAATTTGACATTATGGTCACAGGAAAAATGAAAGAGATATAAAGAAGAAAATAATTAGTAAGACCAATTTTGGCCGTAAGAACAAAATGCTATTTTACCACCATTAAAAATACTATCGTCTGACATTTAATAGGAATTTTCAGTATGCCAAGCACCATGCTAAACACAGTGTATTCACAGTTATGCCTCATGTAACACTCACAGCAACTTTTAAGGTAGTGATGATTCCTGTTTTACAGATGGAACTATTCTGAATTTGAAGTTTGCAAACCTTGAACAGTCTAGCTCCAAATGTACACACATTGCAATTTTACAAAAACCTGCTATCTTAGACGTATCGGGATTTAATTTAAAGAGACAGTGTCTGAAAATTGGAAATCTACTGGATTTGCTTCTGAATTCAAGCTTTGCCATTCACTGGTTTTGTGACATTGACCAAATTCCTCATGAACCTCAGTTTCTCGCTCTATCAAAACAGAAAGTATTTACTTGTAGCTGTCAAGAAGCAACTAAGTTTAATTACAAATACTTTTTCAACAAAATTACTGGCATAAAATATGAGCTCAAGAAATGACAGTTGTTGTCACGCTGCCTGTAATCCCAGCACTTTGGGAAGCCGAGGCAGGCGGATCACGAGGTCAGGAGATCTAGACCATCCTGGCCAACACGGTGAAACCCCGTCTCTACCAAAAATACAAAAAAATTAGCCGGGCGTGGTGGCGGGCGCCTGTAGTCCCAGCTACTCAGGAGGCTGACGCAGGAGAATGGCGTGAACCCGGGAGTCGGAGCTTGCAGTGAGCTGAGATCGCGCCACTGCACTCCAGCCTGGGCCGCAGAGCGAGACTCCGTCTCAAAAAAAAAAAAAAAAAAAAAAAGAAAGAAAGAAAAAGAAATAGTGTTAAAAATAAGTCAAACCACCTTAGATCATCGAATTAATTGTATATATAAACTTAGAAAGTCATAAAATCTGGGGTGATATATCTATACTTCTACAAATGTAAGATGAACCAGACATAGAAATCATTCAGAAAATAAATGTAGGTACAAATGCATTCTAAGAGTTAGTTCTAAGAGGATCAGAATCTTGCCTCCTTTATTTATTTTGTAAAGTGTATTTTTCACAGAGCATATAAAATGAACATTTAGACAGAATTTGGTACAATCTTTAAAGAGTAACAGAAACTGCAAAATTCATAAGATAACTTGACATTCACTATTGCTGGGAAAAAATGTTGTGTTGCTCCTGGAGGATGAAGTAATTTGGGGGTGTGGTATTTTACCTTAATTACTCCAGCTGGTTCAGTTTTCCTTTAGGAAAACCTGTTTTCATTCCCTTTTAAGAAATAGTTCTGGTAAATTATTCAAGTATTTTCAAGTCAAAGCTCTTAATTCCATTTTTTTTTCTAACTCTAGTCCGAATAGTAAACATTTCTGAATTTTTCTTTTAAAGCCATTTAGGTAAGAACCTTTAAAATAAAAATCTGAGTTGGAAGGTGTCCCATGGAGGGAGAACCATCTCCTGTATAAATTTGATTGTATCCAAGAAATTCACTAGTATCTCTGGTTTCCAGCATCTCTCTGGTGCAGTTGTCATGAAGCTAACAGACATGTTAAGTATAAAACTCTTCTTAATCAGGTATAATTCCTAGGTGATCATTGTCAGTGTATTTGATGACTGCATTGATATTAATTGCACAAATTTCAGGCAGGATTATGCAGAATACAAGAAAAATCAGACAGACCAGGAGGAAAAGGTTTCTTAAGCTATTTTAGCAGCATAGAAGTAAATCATAAAATGTCAAGCTACAGAAATTGGCTCAGATAAATATGATTTTTCTCCTGAATTAGTTCACTAAGCTTTTATCCTTTCTGAACACTTTCAGTCAATCCTAAATGCTTTAAATGCCAAGCTTAATATTGAATAGTTATGCTACAGCACATATAGAAGATTGAAAGCAGCAGTTACTCTAGATGAGAATAAGTTATTTTATCTTCATTTAGAACCAAAAAAGGAAGATAATAACCATCATTTGAAAACACTGTAAATAAATGAATACTTCTAAAGAAGTTAGGTCATGTTTATCAAATGGGAAAATATAAATTACTTACAAAAATTCATAATCAGATCAATCAAGTTAGGTCTACACAATGTGCCTCCTACTTCATCACTTTTACCCCTGTACCCACCCTCTGAGAGTTAATATGTCTGAGTTTCTGTAAGGGAATAGGTGGTTCTAATTGTAATTTAATTTTACATTTTCATTTAGGGGGAATTTAGATTTGACAATGACTCTAAAAATTGCACACCAGCTGTCACTTGGCTTCCATTCTAGTGTGGTCTTTGCTTGATGCACATGAGTAAGTCCCAATAATGCTGAAGGAATTTGTGCGGGGAATGATATTTTGCATTGCTAGAGCTTCTATTGGAAATATTCTTTTGTTGAAACACACACACGCACGCACACACACAAAAGCATTATCATTCATTTTCCAAGTTTCCCAAAGAAAGGCTATTTTGTGTCATTTGACTCCCAAACTGTGATTTTTTCAGTATTAGACAAGATCACTTGGGATGTTAAAAAGGGCATTCATTTGGAAATCAGAAGAGAAGAGTTTAAGTCACAGTACACATCACTTATTAGCTGGGTAGCCTTGGACAAATCAGGTAATGTTGGATAGATTAATTTACTTCAATTTAAAGTGGCTTGATTTGACTTTAAGCTTTCTAAGATCAGGGGCCATATGATATTTACTACTCTATTTTATAATGTTTGATGCAAAATTCGTGAATAAAATATTTCTTGAATGAATAAATGTATGTTGCTACACAATTTATCAGAATGAGTGATTATTTTTCCTAAGCTGAAGAGAGATATGTAGGAAATCATAAAGTTTCAGTGCACCTTTTATTAGAAGACACCCTCAGTTTATTTTATTGGCATGAAGTACGGCTTAAGGCAGAAATTCAAACCTTGTTTAGAAATATGAAGAAATCAAATGGGTTATTCTTTGTTTAATGTTCATGGAAGTCTACCAAATGGTGCTGTTTGTAATCAAGCAGCTGCTGTTTTATTCCAAATGACAAGATAATGCTTCAATGGTTTGTTAAGAAAGAGCCCATTTATTGCTTACTTCTGTATTTTTCCAGAACTTGTGTCAATATGTATCAGTAAAGGGAAATTCAGGGAATCAGGGTTGTTTTACCTACTGCAGTCAGAGCTCCTAAGAGATGTGTTCGCTGAATCCTCACTCTCCGCCTTGATGCCTGAGACCCAGCAGGTGCTAAATAGCATTTGAATGAATAAATACCATAAAGATAAAGGAATTACAAAAAGAAGAATACTCCCAAACAGCAATTTTTTTTTTCTTTTTTTTCTTTCTTTCTTTTTTTTTTTTTTTTTTTTTTTAGTGAGAGAAAGAAGCTCTGGGCTTCTTTGTGTAGTGACTCTGCAACCTCAAGAAAAACTTGAGATTCTTGGCTTTTTAGTACTTTTGAGATCTGAATTTGACATAGAAGGTGGCTGGCAAGATGGTCAAATAGGAACAGCTCTAGTCTGCAGCTCCCAGCGAGATCAATGCAGAAGGTGGGTGATTTCTGCATTTCCAACTGAGGTGCCTGGTTCATCTCAATGGGACTGGTTAGACAGTGGGTGGAGCCTACGGAGGGTGAGCAGAAGCAGGGTGGGGTGTCACCTCACCCGGGAAGTACAAGGGGTCAGGGAACTCCCTCTCCTAGCCAAGGAAATCCATGAGGGACTGTGCCTTGAGGAACAGTGCACTCCAGCCCAGTCACTAAGCTTTTCCCATGGTCTTTGCAACCCGCAAACCAGGAGATTCCCTCAGGTGCCTACAGCACCAGGGCCTTGGGTTTCAAGCACAATACTGGGCAGCCGTTTCAGCAAACATGGGGCTAACTACAGGAGCTTTTTTTTCCATACAGAGTGGTGCCTGGAATGCCAGCAAGACAGAACCATTCACTCCCCTGGAAAGGGGGCTGAAGGCAGCGAGCCAAGTGGTCTAGCTCAGTGGATCCCACCCCCATGGAGCCCAGGAAGCTAAGATCCACTGGCTTGAAATTCTCGCTGCCAACACAGCAGTCTGAAATCGACCTGGGATGCTCGAGCTTGGTGGGAGGAGAGGCGTCCGCCATTACTGAGGCTTGAGTAGGTGCTTTTTCCCCTCACGGTGCAAACAAAGCCACTGGGAAGTTCTAACTGGATGGAGCCCACCACAGCTCAGCAAAGCCACTGTGGCCAGACTGCCTGTCTATATTCCTCTTCTCTGGCCAGGGCATCTCTGAAAGAAAGGCAGCAGCCCCAGTCAGGGGCTTATAGATAAAACTCCCATCTCCCTGGGACAGAGCACCTGAGGGAAGGGGTGGCTGTGGGTGCAGCTTCAGCAGACTTAAATGTTCCTGCCTGCTGGCTCTGAAGAGAGCAGTGGATCTCCCAGCACAATGCTGTAGCTCTACTAAGGGACAGACTGCCTCCTTAAGTGGGTCCCTGACCCCTGTGCCTCCTGACTGGGAGGAACCTCCCAGCAGGTGACACGTCATACAAGCAAGCTCCAGCTGGCATCTGGCGGGTGCCCCTCTGAGACGAAGCTTCCAGAGGAAGGAATAGGCAGCAATCATTGTGGTTCTGCAGCCTCCGCTGGTGATTCCCAGGCAAACAGGGTCTGGAGTGGACCTCCAGCAAACTCCAGCAGACCTGCAGCAGAGGGGCCTGACTTTTAGAAGGAAAACTAACAAACAGAAAGGAATAACATCAACAAAAAGGATGTCCACACAAAAACCCTATCCGAAGGTCACCAACGTCAAAGACCAAAGGTAGATAAATCCACGAAGATGAGGAAAAATGAGCGCAAAAAGTCTGAAAATTCCAAAAACCAGAATGTCTCTTCTCCTCCAAAGGATCACAACTCCTCACCAGCAAGGGAACAAAACTGGATGGAGAAGGAATTTGATGAACAGAAGTAGGCTTCAGAAGGTGGGTAGCAACAAACTCCTCCGAGCTAAAGGAGCATGTTCTAACCCAATGCAAGGAAGCTAAGAACCTTGAAAAAGGGTTAGAGGAATTGCTAACTAGAATAACCAGTTTAGAGGACATAAATGACCCGGAAGAGCTGAAAAAACACAGCACGAGAATTTCATGAAGCATACACAAGTATCAAAAGCAAAATCAATCAAGTGGAAGAAAGGATATCAGAGACTGAAGATCAACTTAATGAAATAAAGCATGAAGACAAGATTAGAGAAAAAAGAATGAAAAGGAATGAACAAAGCCTCCAAGAAATGTGGGATTATGTGAAGAGACCAAGCCTCAGTTTGATTGGTGTACCTGAAAGTGATGGGGAGAATGGAACCAAGTTGGAAAACGCTCTTCAGGATGTTATCCAGGAGAGCTTCTGCAACCTAGCAAGAAGGGCTAACATTCAAATTCAGGAAATACAGAGAACATCACAAAGATACTCCTTGAGAAGAGCAACCCCAAGACACATAATCGTCAGATACATCAAGGTTGAAATGAAGGAAAAAAAAAATGTCAAGGGTAGTCAGAGAGAAAGGTCGGAGAACCCACAAAGGGAAACCCTTCAGACTAACAGTGGATCTCTCTGCAGAAACCCTGCAAGCCAGAAGAGAGTGGGGGCCAATATTCAACATTCTTAAATAAAAGAATTCTCAACCCAGAATTTCATATCCAGCGAAACTAAGCTTCATAAGTGAAGGAGAAATAAAATCCTTTACAGACAAGCAAATGCTGAGAGATTTTGTCACCATGAGGCCTGCCTTACAAGAGCTCCTAAAGGAAGCACTGGTACCACCCACTGCAAAAACATACAAAATTGTGAAGACCATTGACACTATGAAGAAACTGCATCAACTAATGGGCAAAATAACCAGCTAGCATCATAATGACAGGATTAAATTCACACAAAACAATATTAACCTTAAATGTAAACAGGCTAAATGCCCCAATTAAAAGACACAGACTGGCAAATTGGATAAAGAGTCAAGACCCATCAGTGTGCTGTATTCAGGAAACCCATCTCACTTGCAAAGACACACATAGACTCAAAATAAGGGGATGGAGGAATATTTAGAAAGGAAATGGAAAGCAATAAAACAGCAACAAACATCAAAAAAGACAAAGAAGGGCATTACGTAATGGTAAAGGGATCAATGCAACAAGAAGCGATAACTATCCTAAATATATATGCATGCAATACAGTAGCACCCAGATTCATACAACAATTTATCAGAGACCTACAAAGAGACTTAGACTCCCACACAATAATAGTGGGAAACTCTAACACCCCACTGTCAATATTAGACAGATCAATGAGACAGAAAATTAACAAGGATATTCAGGACTTGGAACTCAGCTCTGGACCAAGCAAACCTAATAGACATCTACTGAACTCTCCACACCAAATAAACAGAATATACATTCTTCTCAGCACCACGTCACATTATTCTAAAATTGACCACATAATTGGAAGTAAAACACTCCTCAGCAAATGAAAAGAACAGAAATCATAGCAAACAGTCTCTCAGACCACAGTGCAATCAAATTAGAATTCAGGATTAAGAAACACACTCAAAACTGCACAACTACATGGAAACTTAACAACTTGCTCCTGAATGACTACTGGGTAAGCAATGAAATTAAGGCAGAAATAAATAACTTTTTTGAAACCAATGAGAACAAATATACAATGTACAAGAATCTCTGGGACACAACTAAAGCAGTGTTTAGAGGGAAATTTATAGCACTACATTCCCACAGGAGAAAGCAGAAAAGATCTAAAATCGACACCCTAACATCATAATTAAAAGAACTAGAGAACAAGAGGAAACAAATTCAAAAGCTAGCAGAAGACAAGAAATAACTAAGATCAGAACAGAACTGAAGGAGATAGAGACAGGAAAAACACTTCAAAAATTGATGAATCTAGGAGCTGTCTTTTTTTTTTAAAGATTAACAAAATAAATAGACCACTAGCCAGACTAGTGAAGAAAAGAGAGAAGAATCAAATAGACACAATAAAGGCGATATCACCACTGATCTTACAGAAATACAAACTACCATCAGAGAATACTATAAACACCTCTATGCAAATAAACTAGAAAATCTAGAAGAAATGGATAAATTCCTGGACACACACATCCTCCGAAGACTCACCCAGGAAAAATTCAAATCCCTGAATAGACCAATAACAATTTCTGAAATTGAAGCAGTAATTAATAGCCTACCAATCAAAAAAAGCCCAGGACCAGACAGATTCACAGCTGAATCCTACCAGAGATAAAAAAGAGGAGCTGATACCATTCCTTCTGAAACTGTTCCAAACAGTAGAAAAAGAGGGACTCCTCCCTAACTTATTTTATGAGGCCAGCATCATCCTGATAGGAAAACCTGGGAGAGACACAACAAAATAAGAAAATTTCAGGCAAATATCCCTGATGAACATCGATGTGAAAATCCTCAATAAAATACTGGAAAACTGAATCCAGCAGCATATCAAAAAGCTTATCCACCATGATCAAGTTGGCTTCATCCCTGGGATGCAACGCTGGTTCAACATATGCAAATCAATAAACAAAATTCACCACATAAACAGAACCAATGACAAAAACCACATGATTATCTCAATAGATGCAGAAAAGGCCTTCAACACCCCTTCATGCTAAAAACTTTCAACAAACTAGGTATTGATGGGACGTATCTCAAAGTGATAAGAGCTATTTATGACAAACCCACAGCCAGCATCGTGCTAAATGAGCAAAAGCTGAAAGCATTCCCTTTGAAAACTGGCACGAGACAAGGATGCCCTCTCTCACCACTCCCATTCAACATAGTATTGGAAGTTCTGGCCAGGGCAATCAGGCAAGAGAAAGAAATAAAGGTATTCAAATAGGAAGAGAGGAAGTCAAACTGTCTCTGTTTGCAGATGACATGATTGTATATTTAGAAAATCCCATTGTCCCAGCCAAAAATCTCCTTAAGCTGATAAGCAACTTCAGCAAAGTCTCAGGATACAAAATCAATGTGTGAAAAATCACAAGCATTCCTATACACCAATAATAGACAAACAGAGAGCAGAATCATGAGTGAACTCCCATTCACAATTGCTACAAAGAGAATAAAATACCTAGGAAAACAATTCACAAGAGACAGGAAGAACCTCTTCAAAAATAACTACAAACCACTGCTCAAGGAAATAAGTGAGAGAACACAAACAAATGGAAAAACATTCCATGCTCATGGATAGGAAGAAACAATATCATGAAAATGGCCATACTGCCCAAAGTAATTTATAGATTCAAGGCTATCCCCATTAAGCTACCTTTGACTTACTTCAAAGAATTAGAAAAAAATTACATTAACTTTAATATGGAACCAAAAAGAGCCTGTATAACCAAGACAATCCTAAGCAAAAAGAACAAAGCTAGAGGCATCACGTTACCTGACTTCAAACTATACTACAAGGCTACAGTAAAGAAAGCAGCATGGTACTGGTACCAAACAGAAATATAGACCAATGGAACAGAACAGAGGCCTCAGAAATAATGTCACACATCTACAATCACCTGTTCTTTGACCAACCTGACAAAAACAAGCAATGGGAAAGGATTCCATTTTAATAAATGGTGTTGGGAAAACTGGCTAGCCATATGTGGAAAACTGAAACTGGACCCCTTCCTTACACCTTATACAAAAATAAACTCAAGATGGATTAAAGACTTAAATGTAAGACCTAAAACCATAAAAACGTTAGAAGAAAACCTAGGCAATACCATTAGGACATAGGCGTGGACAAAGACTTCATGACTAAAACACCAAAAGCAATGGCAACAAAAGCTGAAATTGACAAATGGGATCTAATTAAACCAAAGAGCTTCTGCACAGCAAAATAAACTATCATCAGAGTCAACAGGCAACCTACAGAATGGGAGAAAATTTTTGCAATCTATCCCTCTGACAAAGGGCTAATATTCAGAATCTACAAGGAACTTAAACAAATTTACAAGAAAAAAACAACCCCATCAAAAAGTGGGTGAAGTATATGAACAGACATTTCTCAAAACAAGACATTTATGTGGCCAACAAACACATGAAAAAAACTTATCATCACTGGTCATTAGAGAAATGCAAATCAAAGCCACAATGGGATACCATCTCATGCCAGTTAGAATGGTAATTCTTAAAAAGTCCAGAAAAAACAGATGCTGGAGATGAGAAATAGGAACACTTTTACACTGTTGGTGGGAATGTGAATTAGTTCAACCACTGCAGAAGACAGTGTGGTGATTCCTCAAGGATCTAGAACCAGAAATACCATTTGACCCAGCTATCCCATTGCTGGATATATACCCAAAGGATTATGAATCATTCTCCTATAAAGACACATGCACATGTATGTTTATTGCAGCATTATTCACAATAACAAAGACTTGGAACCAACCCAAATGCCCATGAATGATTGACTTGTTAAAGCAAATGTAGCACATATACACCATGGAATACTATGCAGCCATAAAAAAGGATGAGTTCATGTCCTTTGCAGAGACATGGATGAAGCTGGAAACCATAATTCTCAGCAAACTAACACAGGAACAGAAAACCAAACACTGCATGTTCTCACTCGTAAGTGGGAGTTGAACAATAAGAACACGTGGACACAGGGAGGGGAAAATCACACACCATGGCCTGTCAGGGGGTGGGGGCAAGGGGAGGGATAGCATTAGGAAAAATACCTAATGTAGACGACAGGTTGATGGGTGCAGCAAACCACCATGGCACATGTATACCTATGTAACAAACCTGCACGTTCTGCACATGTATCCCAAGACTTAAAGTGTAATAAAAAATAAATACATAAATACAATTAAAAAAAGAATTCGACATAGGAGACAGGCAGAGAAAATTAAAATAATAGCTATGTCATTTTCTATTTGTGTATAATTTTATTATATTGCTGAAGTTTTTGAAACTTTATGCCGTTTGTTAAATGTGTATATAAACTATAATCCACAGAGCTATTTTGAGGATTTAACAAATATATATAAATATCCAAGCACATATTCCTATTTAATACAAATGAATGAGTTAATCCTTTTTTTTTTTTTTTTTTGTCAGGAGACTGGGGACAGAGTAGCATGGTTCTTTGCTCAAGTCTCACAAGGTGAACTTAGAGTTGGCTATTACTGTCATCTCAAATGAGGCTGGAAATTCTCTTCTAACCTCACCAGTTGTTGGCAGAATCCAGTTTGTTATGGTTGTAGGATTGAAATCGCCATTCATTACCTGTCTGTCTTCTGGAAGCCACTCTCAGCAACTAGATAACTCTTCCTTGAGGCCAGCAGTACACAGCATGTCTCTGGAACTGAATCACCTTCTTTTAAAGGGTTCACTTGATTAATTCAGGCCTGCCTAGGATAATTTTCCTTTTGATTAACTCAAAGTCAACATATTAGGGACCTTAATTACATTTTCAAAATGTCTTCCATAAAATATAAGAGTAGGAGTGGTATCCCATTATATCCATTCAAGAGGAAGGGATTCTACAGGGTGTTTTCACCAGGGTTGGAATCTTGGGGAATCTTGGGCCACAAATATGAAAGTGTCTCCCAGCAGAACAGGCTTTCCAAGTTCCCAAAGTTTTTGCTTTTGTTACGTGTTAAAACAAGACCCTGAAATGGAATGAGAGACAGTCCTTTCCTTTCCTCCTTCCTGTGTGGCAACCCTGGCTTTTTGTTTCTACTTTGCAACATCAAGCTTAGTTAGCTTGCTGTTTTATTGCACTACGTTGGACAGAAAATAAAGGCAGCCTCTACCAGACCTGTGTACCCTGGTCTTTCCCTATTGCATCTACCATGCACTTGATCTGCTCCCTCCAGCCTGCTCTTTCAGTTCCTTAGGCTTTTCTTTGATTATTATTCATCAACAAACCATAATTGTATACATTTATGGGGTACAATGTCATGTTGTGATATACATCTATTATGTAGAATTACTGAATAAAGCAAGTTAACTGTCACCTCACTTCCTTATTTTTTTGTGGTGAGACATTTGGGATTTACTCTCTTAGTTATTTTGAAATGTACAATACATTATTATTAACTATAGTCATCCTGCTGTGCAGTAGGTCTCAAAACATATTCCTCCTGTCTAACTAAAACTTTTTTCCCTTTGGCCAACAACCCTTTATTCCCCTCCCAATCCAGCCTCTGGTAAGAACCATTCTACTCTCTACTTATAAAATGCTGACTTTTTTTAGATTCCATATATAAGTGAGATAATGTGGATTTGTTTCTCTGTGTCTGACTTGTTTTGCTAAGCATGGGGTCCTCCAGGCTTACTCCTTGTGTTGCAAAAGATGGAATTCCCTTTTTTAAGGTTTCATAGTATTCCATGTGTATATATGTCATATTTTCTTGACCCAGCCATCTTTCGATGGACACTTCAGTTGACTACCTACTGTGGCTATTGAAAATAATACCACACCGAACATGGGAATACGGATCTCTCTTTGTGATACTGGTTTCATTTTCTGTGAATATATACCCAGAAGTGGGATTCTAGGATTATATGTTCTACTTTTATTTTCTTTTCAGGCATCTCCACACAGTTTTACATGGTGTTTTTACTAATTTGCATTCCCAACAGCAATGTAGAAGGGTTGCCTGTTCTCAATATCCTGGCCAACCCTTAGCTTCACCTTGACAGGTGTGAGGTGATATCTCACTGTGGTTTTGGTTTGCATTTCTCTAAGGATTAGTGATGCTGAACCTTTTTTTTTTTTTGTAAGCCTGTTATCTCTCTGTATGGCTTGTTTTGAAAGTGACTGTTCCAATCCTTGTCTCATTTTTAATTAAATATTTTTTGCTGTGCAAAACAGAGGAAGAAGAAGAAGAAGAGGAGGAGGAGGAGGAGGAAGAAGAAGAAGAGGAGGAGGAGGAGGAGGAAGAAGAGGGAAGAAGGAAGAAGGAAGAGAAGAAGAAGAAGGAGGAGGAGACTCCATTAAAAAAAAAACTCCTGGAATCCTTAACATACATTTACTACAGGTAATTCAAAATTTTTAAAAATTCAAGTTAGCACTGAAAAGTATAAGAGAATCATGGCCATTATCCAATTATAAATTGTGTACCAAAGTAGTATTAGAATATATTATCACTATATAATATTATATAGTTAAATGTCTAATGAGTTCAAGTTTTGTTTGCCATTGCTGAATACAGTCTCCTCGTTGACCACCATAAAATAAATATATGATTAGCCAATGATAAAAGTGAAAAGTACCCAAGTTCCCTCATCTTGTGAAATCAAGGAAATAATAAAAAATTGGCTGAGATCATCAGTAAAATCAGTGGTGAAGGTGAATTTACAACACAGGCCTTCTAATTATTGGTTTTACTTTATTCAATAATTAAACACTATTTAACAAACGTTTTCATAAAATATATGCTTGAACTTTCTGAGACACTACTCTCTCTGACCTTCTTAAACATAAGATTTCTCCTTGACTTAAAATTTTAAATGGCCAATAATTTTCTCTATTTCAGAAGAAACTCAGATTTTCTAGTCAAGCATCCCTTATTTTAATAGGGAAATTACTTAAAGATTGGACATTTTTATCGATAGCTCCTTGTTTGTCTTGATTTGCATGTAACTTCAATATCCTATGTAGCTTTAATGTAATAATTTAGATCAATATTTTTTAAAAGAATTAAATCCAAATATTTTTTTCAGTAAAAGATTTGTGAGGTTTGTTATACCAAAGTTTGTTTCTCTGAGTTATGTGGAATATATTATCCTTGTTCAGTGATGGTTAGCAATGTTTTTAAAACACTCAGCTATTGATGGTTTCATCAGGAGCAGAATTATTTAATAAACTTTGCAATTCTTGATTTCAGTGTTAGAATTGTTTACCCTGAAGCATTTCTCAAGGTAAAACCGGCTTGCATTCTCATTATTCTCCAGCTCATCTTATTGCAGTAAAAGAAAGCAAATATTATTGAATTAGAAAGGGGACTGAAAATAAACAGTGAGAAAATATTTGTTTCTCCAGATGTTCTACAAACACAACTTTCTCCCATGTTTCTCCACAAAGCACTTAAAATCTGGCATTTTCTAAGTCAACAATGCCTACTGTGAATTAGGGAAAAAATCAAGTAAAGTGTATGAATGGCACACTCAAACTCATTAAAGAAATATTATTTGTGATTTTTGAGACAACCTGTGTTCAGCATTCCTCAGGATGAAGACAGGCCTCTCCAAATTTCTGGGAATATGTGGCAGCATTTGCAACAACATGTACCTTCCTGCATTAATAAGAGATTGGTAAGACAATGGATTTAGCTAAGCTAAAGTCTATAAAAGAAAGACTGTGCTCAAATGTGATGGTCACTTAGGGTGATGAACCACCTTGATTAGCCTGGGACTGATGAGGCTCCCGGGACACAGAAGTTTATGTTTTAAAACCAGGACAATCTCTGAGGAGCTATGTTGATTTTCCTGAGGCTCGAGGGGTGCCTATATCACAGTACTTTCAATACTAAACCCAGGACAGGCCCAGGCAAACTGAGATAAGTCCATCACCCTAGAACAAACACTAAGTCAAGGGACTCCAGAGGTTCTATAAAGTTCAGGATTGCAGAGGCAAAAATGTAGATGCTGTAAATCAGGGCATACATGACCAGATAATAAAAAAGATGTAAGGTGAGATGATAGTCTTGAGTTAATTATCACCATTCCTAGCTGATTTATTGTCTAGTTATATGTATCGGAAAATAAATGACTGAATCAGGTTATAGAAATATGTCTGCATTCCTAGCCCAACTATACCACCTAATAGCTTTGAAGGTTAGGGCAAGTAACTTTAGTCATCTCAGCCTCAAACTTCTGTTTTTGAAATGGGGCTAAGACTTCTATTGTGCAGATTTTTTGACGAGCATCAAAACAGATTTCTTCAAAATGGAGCTGTTATTGTTATTTTTATTTATCTGACTTAAGGGCTAAGAACTGGAATAGAATATAGAAAGGACATCAACATGTCATTATACTTAGCTTTTTAATAAAATCTTCAATTTTCCTTTTTATTTAGTTTAAATTATTTGATGACATATTCTTAAATTAACATATTAGTGAGTGCCTTCAGACGTGTCTTAAAATATCAAATATCGATTAAAGTATTCAGATATCCTGATTATCTTATGCAAATAAGAAGGTAAATGTTGTAGAGTATATAGAGCTTCATGAAAAAATCAGAGATGCTATGGCAATTAAACATATATATTCAATATTGGAACTTCAATCCAAAATATCTTCCAAAATATCTCTCTTTTCTTCTTGGAGCTTTTCATATTTTAGAGACAAAATGCAAACATTGATGTTTAAAGCTTTTTCAAAGATATGCTACCAATTAAAGCAGGAAAGCAGTAGTTAATTGATTGCTTTTTGACCTTTGAGAACTAATTTAGGAGATAAATATGGCTGCCAATTAAAGGCTCAAATCCAAATAAAACAGTTTTTTAAAATCCTCTATTTTCAAAAGTTTTAAAAGAAAATCATACTGGTAATTATAGGGGAGAAAGATTGTTTTCAGAAGTAATAGGGGATTTAGAGACTGTCTTGTCCATTTTATTATACAGACAGGGCAAAGGACGCACAGACTAGAGAAATGTCATACCCTAAACCACTTAGGTATTTTCTCTGAGTTTTAGAACTTAAATCGAGTTTGGGAACAAAAAATAATAGTCCACTTTTAGTATTGTGAAAAAAGTACTGTCTTCTAAAAGAATATTATCCTGAATTGAATTACTTTGACTAACATATAGGTAATAAATAAATGGAAGATCCACGTAGAATGGAAAAGATATTTATTGTTTTCTAATACTTGTTAATGTAAACCACATTATTATTGTCTATTATTTATTTTTTCCTTCACGTATCACCCACAATTAAAAAAGGAAATTATCATTCAATGTATATAGACTATTTCCTATTTGAAGTTGACATTTCCCAATGGAAAATATTGTTATATAAGCTGCCTAAATAGAAAACTACTGTTTTCAGCAAGGGTTTGAGATTCATAATGTAAATAGTATGTGTGTTGGGGGATGGGGGTGAAGGAGGGAGGGGGGAGTTCTTCTTAGAGGAGATATGTTCCTATAAGAGATTAGTATTAACATCCAATGAGTGAGGAGATGTTTGCTAATTATTTTCCAGATAACTAGCAATTTCACTTGGAAAAACTGGTTGAGGAAATACAGTGTTGATGTAAGGAAAACATGAGCCACTGAAAAGTAAATTAAAAGATAACAATAAAAAGTAACTAGGAACTTGGGAATTTATCCCATAAAATAAACAGTTTTGACATTACTTATCAGATTGAACTGATTCCATGATTGGTATGTTGAAGAAAAATATAAAAACAAAACAAACAAACAAACAAACAAAAACCCCACAGAATCTTTGCTTCTGAAATCTCCCAAGTTAGGGTCAGAGTTTGTGGTGAGATAGAAAAAGTGGGCCAAATCTGCAGTCCCATTCATTCCAATGTCCTTATATCTTCTTATGTCTTTAAGAATTTCCAATCTCGTTGCAGTAACCAATTATCACTTTCACTTTATTGCTTTTCAAAATAGAATGCTAGTGTTTTATTCTATAGGTCATGATGGTGACTCAGAAAAGGTGTTAGAGCAATGATTGACTTCAGACCTGTGATATAGCACAGTGACAGATGATTGAAGTACAAAAGCCACTCCATGATCCTCACAGTCTTTTCCATGTAAGTCATGCCCTCCCTTGCCAAGCTCACCTCCTCACATACATATACTTGTGCCCTATTCCAGCCACTGTGTATTCTCAGCTACACAGAGCATGTCTCTATCCTTTGTTTATGGCAGTTCCTCAGCTTGAAATATCTCTCAATTGCCTGTCAATTTAACCCTTAAGGCACAGCTCAAATATATTTTTTTATCTATACATATGTATTGTTCTGTGGTAGAGATGCATTCAATAAATCTATTATAATAATTTTGTAAATGTTATAAATCTATTATAATACCTTCTGTAATTTTCCTAATAATACAGGTAGGCGTGAACCCGTTGGCCTTCCCACACTGTGAGTTCCTTAGGCATTATGACCATCGTCCTAAACTTGTCTGCTGTATGTTTCATAATGTTTGACCTAGATTTAAGTTTAATACATATTTATTGACTTTAAATGTTAACTAAGCAGGCTTTAAAGCAGACCTTGCAGTGTAGGTGGGGGAAACATAAGGCATTTGAAAATACATATTCTGAGAAAGTTTTGTACCAAGAATGTTGTCCTAATTTTGAATACAAATCAGTAAAAGTCATACTTCACTTTATCATTTCTGTGAACACAAATTAAATCTATTATATATAGTTACAAAGTTAAAGCCACTTTTAGAATTACTGCACATTACCATGCTTCTCCAAAAATGTGTCTTTTCAATTTTTAAAGAAAACTAAATATAAGGTCACTCTTATACTATGTGTTAAACAGAAGCATTAGAAGCCACATATGATTTTAAATATTATCTTCTATATAACTGACGGGGTATTTGAAAAGCCTCACTTGATTGTCTGTCAAATAAAGATATGTTTTCCTCTTTCTCTATTAAATGGTATTTTTGTCCTTGCAACATTTTTCTATAAGGCATTAGCTTTCAGCAGTTGTCTCTTATCAAAGGAGACAAAGCTTTCAACTTAATTGAATTTGAAAAGTACAAAGATTGAGCTGACTTACCAAAATGTATGTGATGGCTTTAAAAACATAAACAAAAATGGATGAAATTGACATGTTGGCTAAAGTATACCCGTTGAAAAAAAGGCATAATAAAAGGACAATTTAATCAAAGATAAAAAAGTCAATAAAAATGAAATTATATACACAATAAAATTTATGATAATGAACTTGACATTTTTAGATCTTAAAATACCCAGCTTCATATACAATCTCTAAAACATTCTAAAATAAAATGTACATTAGAGAGTCCATGAGTGTAGATATTTTTATGTAGAAGCATTTGTTAATGTGAAACTCCCCCCCAAAACACTGCAAATCAATGGAAGTAAAAATAAAAAAAAGGAGTTTAACTAAAGGAGAGCATGAGGAAAACAGCCATTAAGCATGGCAGCTGAACTATCCTGATGGCTACCAACCTGTTTTGTACCAATTACGCCATAATGTGTATGACTTTGGCTAAGTTATTTCAAATTCCTAGACCTAGGCCAAGGCGGGTGAATCACCTGAGGTCAGGAGTTTGAGACCAGCCTGGCCAACATGGTGAAACACCATCTCTACTAAAAATTCAAAAAAATTAGCCGGGTGTGGTGGTGGGCGCCTGTAATCCCAGCTACTCAGGAGGCTGAGACGCTGAGACGGGAGAGTCGCTTGAACCTGCGAGATGAAGGTTGCAGTGAGCCAAGAACGCTCCACTGCACTCCAGCCTGGGCGACAGGGCGAGACTCCATCTCAAACAATAATAATAATAATAATAATAATAATAATAATAATAATAATAAATGAGTTTTCTAGATATGGCCATAGCTGTTAAAAAGTTGCTATTCCATTCCTGTAAAAATCTTTGTATTGACATTTTCTTTGTTTTTTTCTTCAGTGAACAGTTAGAAATGGGATGCCTGCATCATATGGTAGGTGGGTGTTTACTTTTTAAGAAAGCACAACTACTTTTCATATTATTTTACATGGTCACCAGTAGCATATACAGTTTCAGTTGTTCCGCATACTTGCCAGCACTTGGTATGATTAGCTTTTTAAAAGTTAGCATTCCACTGGGTATGAAATGGCTCCGTGTTACAGTTTTAATTTATTTTTCCCTAATGATTAATAATATCAAACATCATTTCATAGGCTTCTTTGTCATTAATATATCTTCTATGGTTGCATTTATTCAAAATTTTAATTGGATTTTTGTCTATCTATAATTGAGTTGTATGAGCTATTTTTATATACTGGATTCAAGCACTTTCTAGAATAAATATTTTGCAGGTATTTTATCCCACATTATGGCTTGCATTTTCATGTTTTTAGCAGTGCTTTTCAAATAACTGAAGCTTTTCAATTTGAAGTCTAATTTATGATTGTTACATTTTTCTTTTTCTTTTTTGCCTATTAATAAAATCTTTCCCTAAGCAAATGTCACTGTGATTTTTTTCTCCCGTGTTATCTTCTAGAAGTTTTACAGCATAGTATGAATGGCCAAGGTTCATATTTTTTCACACAGATATGCAACTGTTCTAGCACCATTTGTTGAAAAGTTTATCATTCCCTATTAAAATTACCTCGGTATATTTGTTAAAATCAATGTACAATGTGTGCCTGGGTCTAGTTAATGTCTCCTTGTTCTATTTCTTTGATCATTATGCAGAGCTTTTCAATAATACAGACTGTTTAGATTGTTTTACTTCATAAATCTTGAAAGCAGGTAGTGTACATTCTCCAGCTTTGCTGTTCCTTTTCAAAACTGTGTTGGCTGTATCAGTTTTCTATTACTGTATGACAAATGGTCAAATCCGTCGTGGCTTAAAATACTTGTTATTTAACATTTTCCTTAGATTAAGACTCTGAGCAGAGCGTGATTGAATTCACTGCTTAGGATCTCAAGGGTGAAATCAGGAGGTCTGCTGGGGCTCTGTTCTTATCTGAGGCTCAGGGTCCCTTTCCAAGATCATCTAGACTATTGGAAGAATTCCATCCCTTCTGACTGAAGAGCTAAAATCTCTGTTTTCTTGCTGGTTGTCTGGCCATGACTCATTGGCAGCTTCCAGAGGCTCCTGTCAGGTTCTTGTCACATGGAGCTCTCTGGATCCACACACTGTCATGCTTCAGATCTCATTCTGCAGGGAGAGTCTACTTCCTTGGAAGGGCTCACCTGACAAGGTCAGGCCCACCTGGGATAATCTCTCTTGATTTACTCAAGTTGAACCGGTATGGGACCTGAATCACACCTGCATAATCCCTAATATTTTCCCATATAATAAGATATAATCCAAACTATGAAATCTGTTTTGGCTTGGATGATATCCAAGGGATTATCTAGAACAAGTCCACCAAGATGTGGAAATTTGGGGGACCACTTATAATTCTGCTCATCACAGCCATTCTATGTCCTTTCTATTTTCTTGTACATTTTAGAATCACCTTGTCCATTTCTTCAAAAAAATGTGTTGAGTATTTGAACTTTTGTTGAATCTATAGATCGATTTCAAGAGAAATGATCTGTTAAGAATATTGAGGCTTTGAATTCATTGGCATCTGATAAGTCTCTGTTTACATTTCTTTAATTTCTCTCAGTAATGTTTTAGTTTACACTGTGAAGTTCTCACATGTCCATTGTCAAATTTATTTACATATTTTGATGCATTTGCCAAATTAACAAATATTTTTAATTGATTCATGAAGTGAAAAAGCATGCACATTTAGATGCACTGTGAATTCTGTAGAAGGATTAATACTACTCAGAACACAGGCACATATAAGGAGGTTTAGGGATTGCTAAAGGCTATGAATGAACTGCCTGCGGTGAGCTAAAATTTAGGTCATTTTTTTTTCCCTGATGATCTAGCATGATTTTGTTTTTGCTTATACTGACCATGATCGGAAAATATTGAAACCATATCTCTGAATGTTCATACATACCTCATTTTGCATGAAGTAACTGCTTTATTGTTTAACATCGTGTCTGCTGAGTTGAATAATGTTTATCTCAGGCATAGTACCAGATTTGATTTAGGGAAATTTTTTGTGTGTGTGTGTTATGTGTTGGTGTGTGCATGTGTGTGTTCATGTTGATAAGGTGGTAGTAAATATTCCAAATCAAACTTGGCCTTATGTAAAGAGCTACCGTTATTGGTAGAGTTGTCCTAAGACAGCTAGATGTACTACCCCAGATAGGATAATGCAATCTCATTAACCAAGATCTGTGTAGTTTCAAGGTAGAAAGAATTTAGCATGTCAGAAAAAGCAATGATATTGGAGCAGGTAAAAATCCAGAGAGAAGTGACAGAGATCTAAACCATATAGACAGAGCTACAACCAAGACTACAGGTTCAGAGCTGAATCAAGAAGTACTACTGTTAACAAGAACTGATCCAATATGGAGGTCTTCTGGATTACTCGACTGCTTTGCTAACTTAGGGTTGGGTTTCCAAAGTGCTTGAACCTGGGCAAAAATTGTTATCCCAGTGGGAACATCAATAAAAATACATTAATGGAACAAAAAGAGTCATTTTTTTCTTTTCTTCCCTCATCAGTGTTATTGTATGTTTTGCATTTTTGACACATTGACTCAGTACAAAAGGTAATTGGAGATGGTGGAAATAGAGCTGCCTAGGATAAAATACAGACAAAATAGCACTGGAATACCAAAGCTGAAATCAGTAGAAAACAAGGTCAGAATGATGAAAGCATTTAGGTAAAGGGAGGAACCTTAAAAACCTTTAAATCACAGCAAGGTTGGTGTGAGCCAGAAGATAGATATCAGGCTAAGAGATTTGCAAAGCAAAATGAGGAAATGTAGCATTTACAGTCCATAGCGCAAAAATCAGATATTCCAAGATCCACAGGAAAATTTCCTTCCTTTTTTCATTTGAAGTCATCCTCTGTTGTAATGAGGACTCTGTGGAGACCCAGACTGATCATTAGAAACATTTGGGTCTTCACACCTTGAACAAAATAAATGCAACCCTCACATCAGGTGTTCCTGAAACCATTTTTACTTTTTCATACACATTACAGTGACATGTCATTGTGCATTTTTGTTGGAATTGACTGACACCAAAGAGGGCAATGCATTTTCTTGTGAGAGTTTTCATAATCTCCTGGTCTTGCTGTGTGCTGCATGTTTATCATTAGTTGTTTGTTCCTGAACCTTACTTCGTCTAAACAAAAAAGCCTACCTCATAGGTTTATTATGAGAAGTAAATTTGAGAATGCCCATGACATTAGCATAAGCCATTGCCCATTTTGAGCACTCAGTATATTTCAATTATGCTCCATGGGGGCTTAATGGGCAAAACGTGGATTACGTCTCTAAAACCTCCTTTCCCTCTTAACCATCGAATATATGTGTTCTAATATGTTTCTGTGAATCATAAAATATTGCTTTTCTAGAATTTGGGAATTTTATACTTTTTAAATTAAATGAAGATCACATGATCTCAAAAGCACCCTTTTAATTTGTTTTCTTCTACCTTTCCTCTGGATAGTACTAATCTAAAGCAAATAAGCATGAATATTTTATACTGGTCTTCCTGAATTCAGGCTCTGTTTACCTACACATAGGTTTTTGTTGTTGCTGTTGCTCTTTAAGATTTTTTTTCTATAACTGAGTCTTTAGAATGGTTGGCAGGAGACATGCATTTGAGGTCTAAAATACTTTCAGTCCATCTGTGACAGTATTATGTGGTAATTTTTAAAATTTATTTTATTTTTTTAGAGCTACACAATAGGAAAATGGTAAATTTTGAAAATACAGTGGAACAGCACTGAAGTTGGATTTAAGATAATTAAATTTTAGATTCAAATATGCCATTAATTAGATTTCCCACATGACATCAACTTCATTGGATTTGTTACCCTCTATTAAATTAAATTTGGCCCAAAGCTGCCTCTGTGTAGTAGTGAACTACAACCTAACTTAAAATGTAAACATGCTGCAACCGAACTTGAGATTATATTCTTTTAACAAGTATCTGAATCTCAGCCAATCACAGCAGCCAAACTTTCAGCCAATCATAGGCTACAAATTGCCAAATGTGTCCTAATAAGACAAACTTCAAACTGTAACCAATCGTTTTCCTATGTCACTTCTGTTTTCCAGCTATAAATATTCCCCGCCAACTTTGTGAAGGAAAGCTCTCTGAAATGCTTTTTGTCCTGAGGGCTATCATGTTCATAAATCTTTTTGTTTCCTACTCATTTAAACTCAGGTAAATTTAATTTTTCAAAGGTTTTTCTTTTTAAAACCTCTAATGGATAGAAAAAAATACAACCAAAACCAAAAGTTTATAAAACTTCTATTTACAAATATAGGGAGAAAGTCAATGAATTCACATTTTGCTGTCACATAATTATTGTAAATATATAAACACCCATGTCCCCATAACCCCATCTGCACAGACTTCTTTCTGTTTTTCTGGGAAGAAGCTAATCCTCAGTTTCACTCATCCACTGGCAATGAGGAACCCCTGAAATGTTATTACTGGTCATTATTGATTGCGCAGTTATTTCATTTTTTAAAAAGTGGGTACCACTAGTGTGTTATATATTTTAAAAATGTTTTTAATAGTTAAATACAATATTGCTCTTTTTCTTAAGTGAAAAACAGATTTATATTTAGATTTCGGATTTTGAGCATGGTATTTGATTTTACTAAATGGAAACAAAAAGCTTTGGACTATCTTCATTTGATGAGGAGAAACAAGAAATACTCTTTCAATTCTGTAACAAGGTTGTAATGGGGTAAATTCTGGTTTTGTTTCCTTACAGGGATTTTTCCGAACATCTTCAATTCTTTGAAACCTTCGTATTCTAACCCTCATATTTGACAAAATGATGCATATAAATTGTGTATTCAAAGAGACAGAGAGGGAGAGAGATCCTTCATGTCAGTTCCAGATTCCCCTCAGGAGTGAAAAGACAAAGGTAAGAATCTCACTGAAGCTTTGTGGTAGTGTAAATTATGCAAGGGGAACACAAAATTAATTTATACCACTTTCCTTTTTTTTTCTTTCCCTATATTGTTTGTAAGTTTAATCTGTGCAATAGTCTCTCCTTATCCTTGGTTTTACTTTCTGAGGTTTCAATTACCTGTAATCAACTGTGATGTGAAAATGAAACCAGCCAATTGTTTCATAAAATTGATATTTATGGTTTCTTTGGAGTAAAACTAGAAATTGACCTTCCCAGTCTTAAAACTTGAGAAACTTACATTTGTCTTACTGAGTTCCTTTCTCAAGAAACCCACCATCAGTCCTTCCAGAAAGTATCACACAACTGAATCTTACCAGATCACCACATCTGCACAGTGGGACACTAGACCCCTCACCCATCATGATTGCCTAACTGACCAGCTGCTGCCTGTTGACCACCTCCACTTCCTTACCTCTCCCTAATTTCTATTTTCCCATATATAGTTACATTTCTTTCCTGCTATATAACCCCCCAAGTTCAGCTAGTTGAGGAGCTGGATTTCAGACTGATCTCCCGTCTCCTTGGCGCAGCAGCTGAATAAAGCCTTCTTCCCTGGCAATATGCATTGTCTCAGTGATTGGCTTTTTGTGTTGCAAGCACCAGAACCTAGACCAAAGCCCTGGTATTTCAATAACAAAGAAATTATATTTATATGGTTCAGTATAATCCTCAGTTTCAGTCATCTACTGAGGGTCTTGGACCCTATCCTCCATGGATAAGGGGGGTACTACTGTACTTTGCCTTTTTTTCCCCCTGCCATGAAATACAGACCTTTGTCAAATATAATTTTTTAAAGCAAAAGACACATCTTAAAGACTTTAAAAAAGTGGAAACATGTATTTGTCCTCTGTTCTAATATTGAACACCAAGTTGAGTATTCTGACTCAGATCTTTTTGGTTCTTCTCTCTTTAGAGGATGTCAATATTCTTTAAACTACAATAGACATTTCCAATACATGCAGTCTTTTTCTCCTAAGTATATATTAAAAAAAGATATCCCAAAGAATTCTTTTTAATGCATTTCAACAATACAGTCTTTGTAGATAATAACAGTTCTGATGGCAACATGGTGTCTTTTATCTTCAAGAATTCTCAAATGAAATAAAAATACTTTTATTCATTTAAAAATGTTTTATACAAGTTCATGTTATTTTTAAAATTTTTGCACCATGGAAAATATTTTTCTCTAAACAAGGATAAAGAGAAAAGTGTTATAGATACACTGAAAGGAGAAATTGAAAATATCATTTACATAATTAATTTTTAAAAAGGAAAATATAAGATGGTACTATTTACTTAAAATAATTTCATCTAAGAATTTTCATAAGATTTTTCACCTAACCACTAATATATTAATTATAATTATTCTATAAAAACTCAAATGAAATTATTTAAAAATATAAAAGACAAAGTAAAAATATATTTAGTATCACATGTGAATGTAAATGAATGGAATGCAATGATTTTTTCCATTGATGTGTGAAGTTAGAGACTTAAAAATATTTATAAATCATAAACCAGTGATTTTTTTCTGATTAAATAAAATATATAAAGGTTATCATACATGTTAATTATTTTTATATACATAATTGTGATTTTTAAATTGCTTGTAAGGCTATGATTATTATTATATCATTTAATTTTGTCAAGATTACATATATTCATGTAATCTTCACAAAGGTATTAATAAACTAAGTGCAAGAAAGCACAAAAAAAATTTTATAATCTTTATATCCAAACATAAGTTTGATAAAACTAGGTTTATAATTTTTGTTTGCTATATTTTACATGTTTCTTATTTTGACACATGTGAAACAGTGCTAATTTACTATTAAATAGCTGTTGAGAGTTTCTTTCTCGATATTATAAGAAATCTTTATATCATTTAAATTATTTATAAGTATTTTTATTGGTCATTTATAATCTATAAGATGACAAGGCCATAATTCAACTTATTCAATGATTATAAAATATTTAGTATATTTTCTATTTTGACTATTATAGCTAGCACAATGATTATCATCTTTGTTCTTGCATCGTTTTCTGTATTTTTCATAATTATCGAATAAATTCAAGGTATTTCTCAGAAGAATGGCAAAAACAAAGTGAATGTAGAATTCTTCATTAATACTGCAATTTTTAGCCAATGCTTTTACTATCAAAAGTGATAAATAAGAGCATATTTTCACTACACCCTTGTCAGTATTGGCGCTTCATATGTATTTGTTTTATTATTATTGTTGGTGTTTAAACAGATAGAATAAAAATGTCATCCTTAATCATCATTTACTGCCTTCTTCATAAGTTTTTTAGTCCTCTCAATCAGTTGCCTTTCTCTTCTCCTTTGGCCAATCTACTGCAAAAGAAATAAAGACTTTTATTATTGATGATACAGTTTAAGGTACAGTCTGATGGGTAGGCTATTTATCTTTATTGACATTTTAATATTTACACTGATCTTGAATTCTGAGCCATACTTACCAGGCTGCCAAAAACATCTAAACCATAAGAAAAATCTGATTTTCAAATTAATAAGGAATTAATCATACAGTATTTGGATATTTAAAAAAATTACTTCTCCTTTTCCTACTTACTATTGACTTATAGATAAGTAGAAAGTTAAACAAATTGTTCATTATATCCATAAATATATAAAGGAAAAATAGAAACATATTTGTCAGAACAACTAATTAGAACAATTTAAAGTCAGAGATGAGGAAAAAGAGTAAGGAAGAGTTGATATCACCTTCTCTCCAGATCTTGACATAAAGCTTGGTAACAGATTATTGAAGTCTCTAATTCCAATGTCTCCATCACATCTCCATCTTCTACCTTACTCGACACCATTAACAGTCTATATAATAGGCATTTGTGAGCCATTGAACATTTACAAGTTACAAGGATGATTAAAGCTATTATTCAAGGAGATGAGAGTCCTAACTAGTCATACCCAAGCCCACAATCATCTGATTGGTACTTATATGGATTTTTATTTTTATGTGTATTTTCTCCACTAAATGAATACCATGATAATTAGGCTTATGTCTTTTGCTGGCCATACTCTTCACTTTGCCAGACATATGTCTTGTTTTTTTATTTTTTGTTTTTTGTTTTTCCTTCCTTCTTACGTGCTTTCCTTTCACATTCATATTAAAACCATACCTGGCTTTGACGGTCTCATACCATTGTCTTCCTGATCCACTTGCCTTTACTTAATGCAGTCTTCCCTTTCCCCATGATTTACTATCATTTCAGATGTATTCATCTCAATTTATAAAACAAGAAATGCATGATAAAATGCTTTGAGGATTATCAGCTCTAGGATCACTTGGATCCTATACAGCAGGTTACCAAAAACGGGTCTCATGGAAGAAATCATGGTTGAAGACTCTTCAACATCACCATTGTACCAGAAGTGGAGGAGAGGGAAAACCTCTCAGAAACAAGGTGGCGAGATATGTGTATGGGAGCTCTGGAAAGTTTATCAGCTGTGCAAGATGTTTACACACTTCTGAATGCAAAAGGTAAAGTTGAAAAAGAGACATAGTTTTGTCTTCTGTCATTCAACAAACATTAGTTAAGCATTCACTATGTGCCAAACAGGTTGTTAGGCTCCAGTTTCTTGGAGGTCAGCAAAATATCTTATATGTATTTTGAGGAGGCAAGCAAGAAAGTAGTAGTAGGACGATTTTAAACAATGGTAAATGATGCATAAAAAATAAAACTGAGTGATGTGTTCATGTCTGAGATTACATAGTCAGGGAAGATTTCACTGAGGAGGTGACGGTTGAGTTAAGACCCTCATGACAAATAGAGGATAGCCCAAACCAGGACTGAGATTGGAGGAAGAGAGAGGGCAGTGTTTCCAGAAGAGGAAAGTGTATGTGCAAAGGCCTTGGGGTGACAACATGCTTGATGTGTTTGAGGGTACGGAAGGAGAGCATGGGTATTCATGAGCATGCCCTGGAACTTTACAAAATGTCATGTGAGAGGTAGGCTGAGGCTGCATGTTATGAAGTATTCACAGCCATAAGGAAAACTAATTATGTTTTAACTCTAATGACAATGAGAAGCCGCTAGAATATTAAACAAGAGTCTATTGTGACTAGCAGTTTTCTCTTTCTTTTTTTAAAAGTGATTTCTCTCCTCTCATTCTTATTCTCCAAACTTCCCAGCACAGACACAGATACTTTTTGGCAATAGGTGTGACTCATCTTTTTTTTTTTCTCTCTCTCTCTCCCTTTTTCTCTCCTTCTGCATTATGTTTGTGTGTATATACATATGTATAATATTTTATTTATGTCTTATGAGATACTTCCATGAACATGTTGCAGGTTCTACAAATATACAAACTAAAATATTTAAATATGTTCAAGCAGTAAAGTTTAGTTTATAGTCAGCTGAGATAATAATAAAACACCATCTAAATGGTGAGAGATGTTGGTAGAATAAGCACCAACACTACAGGTAAAAATTCAAAACAAAGAAAAACAAAAGAAAAGTCCCCAGAAATTGCAATCTATGTCTTTTTCATTGTTGTTTTGTTTTGTTTTGTTAATGCTACAGTTTCAGTTCCTGGGAAAGAAGATTAGGCAGTGACACATTCTCAGCAAGACTCATGTGATTCCTTGGGAGTTCTGAAGATGCGATGACGCTTTAGATCTGTGTCACGTTGGAACAAGAGGGTCTGGATTCTGTATCTCCACATGAACTAGTCATTGGGTTGAAGCTACTTAGAAAAAGAGATAGACTTCTGGGCAAATCAATTATCGAAGAGGGTTTACAGGTGGGAACTGCCTGTCAGCAACATCAGCTGCAGCTGCGAATACAAGCCCTTCATTCCCGAATGGGGATCTGGGTAATATATCACGGCCTTCATTCTATTCCACTTAATCTTCATATAGTTCTCAAACATTATAACTGATCTCCAAATTATTTCTGAAACTACCTAAGATTTTCCAGGCAGTAAGCATGGAAAATGACCCACCAAAGATGTCCACATCCTAATCCTAGGGACCTATGTTAATTTATATGGCAAAGGGAATTTAGAAAAGTAATTAAGCTTAAAGATTATCCTGGATTAGAAAGACAAAATTTCTTATATTTGGTTTCTTGTATGACTGAAAGTGATATGGGTGACTTGAAATCAGAAAAGGAGATGTAACCACCGAAGCAGAGATGAGAATGATGCTATTGCTGGCCTTGAAGATGGAAGGAGGCCATGAGCCAAGCAATGTAATCAGTCTCCAGGACCTCTAAAGGACAAGGGAATGGATTATTTCCTGGAAGCTCCAGAAGGGAATACAGCCCAGGCAACACTTTGGTTTTAGCTCTGTGAGACCCACTGTGGACTTTGGAACTCTAAGACAAGACACTTGTATTGACTTAGCCCACCAAATTTGTGGTAATTTGTTACAGCAAGAATAGGAACCTAATGCACACACCAAGACTAGCTTTTCATCTTTCAGTACTCTGTTTTTCCATCATGTCCTACTTATTAAACTCTCATGCTTCATTCTTCCCAGTCCAATCTAAATCAACCCTGTTTACTCATGTTAGCAAAACATCCAGCTTCATCCTTGGGCCTTTGAAAAATAGGTGAGGGAAGGATAAGATATTTGGGGTAGTTTTGTCAAAATCTCACAGGTTTTATGCAGGTATCTCACAAATGTGAACAACATCCATAATATATATTGTTGGGGGGGTGCAAATAAGGTGTTATTTAATACATTCATCCATTCAAGAGGAATTTGTTATATCTATACTATATGCCAGGATCTATACCAGACAAAGAAGATACAAATTAGGCCAAATAGAAATATAATTACAGCTTTAGTATCTATTGGAGAAACCAAGAATATTTAAATGCCTGTCATAGTACAAGAATAACAAATGTTATATATAGAAGTAGATCATGTTATGAATATCAATAACAAGGGAATTTGTCACAAAAAGCAGGACAGCTTAAAAGAGGAAGTGAGTATTAAACAAAGACCTGCCAGAAAATGAGGAGTTAGATAGGTAATGAAGTAATAAGAGAGTGTTCCAAGGAAGAGGCATGTTAAAGATTCTGATCTTTATTCTAATGCTAATAAGAAAATACTGATGTCTTTAAAATAGGGAGGGGCATGATTATACATGCATTGTGAAAAGCTCATTCTAGTCTAGCTGGAGGGATCAGAATAATAAGAGACTAATTAGGAAACAATTTTAAAAATCAAAAATTACATTATAATAGTTGTACTAGGATGGTGGTGGTATTCAGGAAGATAGGAGGAGGCTAGCGGTTGAATACAGATATTTGCAATCTTTGGTGGTAGAGAGAAGACACCCAGCACTACTCTTGTTCCGTTTCCTCCCTGGGATGCACTTCCCTGTCTTCTTTACCCTCCCCTCATCCATTACGGGCTGACGTGTGCAGATCACATCAATGACTCTCTTGTCTTTTGTTTCTGACTGGGTCCAGTTAATAGAAAGCATCAATAGGAAAACCAAGGATTTAAGATAATCAGGTATGTCTATTTATTCCTCTGATTACCACCCTGCAGGGTCACCTTGGAAGGCTGCATTCTCAACCAAAATTACTGCTCCTCTCAAGGTAGCAGATCTGCAAGACTGTCCATATGGATTCCAGAGACTCTTTTTGTGGTAGAGGTCATAAAGAACCGAGAATACTGTCTTGTTGCTCATGGTAGCCCTGTACCCTGTCCGCCCCTTATAAAGACTCCCATGATCAATATATTTTAGAATTATTTTAAATATGAGTGCCATCTGTTTCCAGTTGGTACCCTGACTAATTGAATGGATAAGGGAGATTAAATATCAAGAATGACTCATAGTGTTCTGGCTATATAAGAGGATCGATTATCGTGTAATTCACTGAAATTAGAAATACAGAAAGATTAACGTTGAAGAGAAACATCATGACTGAATGAATGTATTCTGGAAATGTTGAGTTATGGCTTCCTTTTATACATCCAAGTGGATATGCTTAGTGAACCATTGGTTCACTTATAAGACCAAAGCTAGTCAAGAAAGTAACATAGGACTTCCTGTTAACTATCAACCATGCCAAAAGAGGTCCAGAAAGGAAATGGAGGCAGAATGCTAGTAGGAAATGGGCTTAAGTAACCCAATAAAGCAATCTTTGCCTTCAAAGAGGTGATTATTCCTTCTGCTCAACTAAAGTTGAAGCTTTCTGTGGGACAGAAATATGTCTATTTTTTCCTAGTGTTCATCTTTGAATTGTGTACATTTGCTGTATCCATGCAACTTATGACATAGAAGCAATCCCCTAACACCATGTCTAACATAAAGTAGTTGCTCTGTGTCATCTGAATAAATGAATTTTGTACTAAGTGTGGATTTTAATTATCCACAATACAAGTGAACATGGAAAACATGGAGAAAGCATTCCAAATAACACCCAACAGACTTAGCAACAACTTTAAATGTGCCTTTGGTGTTCTCTTGGAGAACATTAGCTTGCTTTTTTGCCTACACTGCCATTCCAGTTGGAACAATCACATGAAGGCATTGAATCCTAGTCCAAGGTTTTAGTCCTCAGCTGAAAGTTCTAAGTCTTTAAAGTTCAAATTTCCTAATTTCACATTAAAAAATTAAATAGCAGAGCCTTGAAGTGACTTGTCCACAGAAATGCAATGAGTTACCAGAAGAGGTAACATTAAGAATGTAAATCTCTGAACATTCAATCTAGGCAATCTTTTCATTTAAATTTATTCCTTTCTTCTTTTTTCTTTTTTAGTTATGTAATTTTGTGTTTTCTTTTGATAAAATAGAAAGACCAAAAAGTACAAAAATAAATTTAAAATCATCCTTAAACACACTAACAAACTTAACAAATTGTGAAAGGCAGGATAATGCCCCTCCACGAAAGATGTTCATGACATAATCCTAGGGGCCTCTGCATATATTACCTTAGATGGCAGAAAGGACTTTAAAGATGTGATTACAATTAAGGACCTTGAGATAGATAGTGCTGAGTTATCACGATGGGCTCAATAGAATAACAAGCATCATTTAAACTGGGAGAAACATATGGAAGAGAAGTCAAGGTTACAGAGAGATTTGAAGATCATAAGATGGTGGCTTTGAAATTTTCCTTCATGTTCCCATGACCCAGGAAGACAGATGGCCTTTAGAAGCTGAAAAAGGTGAAGAAACAGAATTTCCCATAGAGCCCTGAACAGGAAGGTAACCCTGCTGACACCTTGATTTCAGACTCCACACCTCCAGAATGGTCAGACAACTAATCTGTGCTGTTTTATGCCATGAAATCTGTAGTCGTTTCTTATGGCAGCAACAAAAAAAATATATAGTTATCCACAATGTAATCTAATCATACAAATATTTAAAAGTGGAGAAACTTTCCTGGCTGCAGAGAATCAGCGAGATGTTATAAGAAAAAGAAAAAATGCTACTGTTTAATTTCTTGTTGTATAGCTTTCTAGTCTTTTTAAATTAAAAAACATTTTTCAGAACTAGAAATATTTGTTAGTTTTAGTTTTATAAGAATTATTTATATATGTAAACCATTTATGCAACTACTACTTTTGTAATTTTTTAATTTGAATGTTATTATATTTCTAGATTTATACATATTTTAGTTATTTATGCTAGCATATAATACATTAAAATAATTTCTTGATTTTTCCAGTAAGTTTATAACCAAACCTAAATATCAAGTAAATATTTCCTTACAGTGAGAAGAAATCTTTATTTGTGTTTTATCCTTTATTTAGTTAATCTTTTAAACCATCTGAAATGTACATAAAAGAGGCAAGATATTTGTTTTTCCAAATTTTCAGAAATATTTTCTTATTGTGTAATCTGTCCTTTCTTTATTAATTACAGTGCCACTTTTATAATATATTAAACAGATATACCTGGGTACGTTTTAAAGAATTTATATTCTGCTCTATTAATATTTCTTTTTATATTTTGGATAGTGTTATATTATTTGCAAGTACTTATCTTCATTATGCCTTGTTACATTTGCCAATGTAACATTTAGCTTTCATGTTCTTTTTTGTTCAAATTTTTGCTGTTCTCACATCTTTATGAATTTATATATACATGAATATATTATGCAACAGCAATAAAGACTTCAATGTATTATTTTAGAAATAAAAAATGATTTAGCTTAATTTAGAGAATTGCCATTTTAATAATGTGGCATTTTCCTATTCATGAACTAGGAATAATTCTCCATTTATTTGTCTTTTATATCCCTTAATAATGCTTTGTACTTTTTTCAGAAAAAAAATTGCACATTCCTTATTGAATTTATCCCAGGATATATTTTATTTTTAGATCTATTATGTATGGTAACTTATCCTCCCTGTTATGATAATTATTACAGAATATAGACAATGTAATGATACTATATACTGACCAGTTAACAACTCCCCAGTTGAACTCTATTACTTCTAAAAATGTTCTGTTGAGCATCATGGGTTTTGGCCATTATTCCAAATTTTTATGCAAATATGTTCATATGCTTTGCCTGGTCATAAGCAATTAAATATTTTGAAAATTGTACTTTTGGTGGCAAGAGGACCAGAATACCCTGACCTGTGATATTTGTCAGGCATCCATTGTAAGTATGGAATATTGTTATAGTCAATGAGTAATAAATGTTTGGTGTGTGACTAAATATATTCCACAGTTATTTCCAAGGTTATATGTTTTGGTACTGTAAACCATTTTGAAATTAAAGCAAGTGTTATTTCTGAATGCTAGACTGAATGTGAAGGCAAAATATTGTCTTATATACAGTAATTTTGATTCACTTCAACATATTTTTGCCTGCTGATTCATTTGTCAGTACTGTAATACGAGGTTCAATCAAGCTTAATGCTTGTAGAAGTCATAGAAACTAAAAGTAAGCAATAATTTTGTGTCTAAATCTGCAGTCATAAATAGTGCTGAATCTCTTGTCACACTAGTAATGCTAGTATTTTTTATTTAAAATGATAGTCTCCTCTAGCTGACTTGTACAATAGAGCAATATCAATAAGATAGATTTTTAATTTTTTTGGCAGCACAGATATCATATAATGCGTTACTAGTCTAATTGCTACCTTAATTTGTTACAACAAGGTTTTAAGTGGGAATTTATATTAAATTACCCACGCACATGTACCTGTATTATTTCATCCACACAAGAATTTTTCACCGTTTCACATACGTGAATTACATACGTAATTTCAGCTTGCTTCTTTTCCTATTTTTATTAAACTCAGGTTTTGAAACTGTTGTCTATTACAGTCATATAATCAGGACCATAATATAACATTCATCTGCCAGCTGTGATACTCTTTCTTTATTTACTCAAACACATTGTTTTTGGTTAATGTGGGCTTGGGAACAATGTGATGAACAAGAGAAGGTGATGCTCTTTCTTTGAAATGTTGGTTGGTTGACAACCAAGCTTCTTAGCTTAAAACTGCATACAAGTTGGCACTATTAATATCAGATAGGGAAGACAGGAGGAGGAACATATGTTTCAGAGTTTCTTTAGTTCCTTTATATTTCTAGATAACTTGCCTTTTTGTTCACATTGTATTATTTCATAGCAAAATGCATGTATGTGAATAAAAATGTTGACTAAATGCAAATCACTTATGACACATTCAGATGATACATTGGTATGCTATGTCCATCTTTGAATGATTGTGAAGAGAAAATGCTAAATACTGGTGGGCTACTCCTTTTTCTGCCTCCTAAACTGATGGCCTCACCTTACTGGTAGGATTAAAGAAAGAAAGAATAGAAAGAAATATTTTCTTATAGTAGTAGCTGACCATAGTTGCTAGAATCCCAATTTAATGCCAAACTTCAAATTCTACTACCACTGGTTTATTTCTGCAGGTCAGTGAGAAAGAAAAAAAAAAACAAAAAAACAGCTTTGCAGACTCCCAGAACTCTCAAGAACCTATCCTTGGACTTAAATATGTATTCCTACTGCATACTATTCTTATTTTTACTCACTTTTCTAACTTCATCAAGGTTTTCCAACCAGTCATTTTTCTAGCAGGCTGTAGTACATTCCTAGATAATCCCACAATACTTCCTACATCCATGTCAAAATTTAAGCTTGTATATCCATAATATTATAAAGTTATCTTGTTATAATACACACAGTATTTTGTTGTCCTAAGTTGTTAGGTGTCAGAGAAAAATTTCTTTGGTGGTAGTTTTAATACTAGTTGGTTAGCTTTTAAATGCAATCAAACCATATTATGTTTATGTGAACATTTTGCCAAGAGTCAGATGTTTACTTTTTGTGAGAGTTTATGGACACAAGTATGTATTGAAATAACCACTTTATTCTTTCTTCTTTGTACTTTTAATTTTGTTTATGTACGAGTGTATGAGTTTGGTGTGTGCATGTGTGCTAAGACAAATTTTATTCAGTTATGCTTATTTATGAAAGTAGATTCAATGACACTTCTAAAATATGAAGAATTCCAGGACTTTATTTTCACAATTTTTATCCATTATGCATTTCTTCTATTGTTGCACAAATCAGTCATATGTAAAGAAGAATCTAGAGAGAAGCATGGGAAATTTTGATATGTATATTTGACCTGTCTCGAGCATCATTTCAGATTTTCTCATCCAACTCCTATCTTTCTTTCCTCTCCCTATCCTTCTCTCCCTCTTTCCTCTCTCTCTCAGGACTCCACACTCATACAGCACCTACATTCATTGGAAAGGCATCAGGGCATGGGATTTGTCCTCCTGATAAGCTGTTGAGTGGTTAGAGGCTATAACCTAGAGGAGTACAAATTTTAGTATCTGGTGGCATGAGATATTGAGCAATAGAAAGCAGGAAATAAAATGAAGCTTGCCAGATTGAATCATATTTCTTTCTACCATATCTGGATTACTCTAAGATGGTACTGTTTCACGCCACTCTTTCGGGTGGTGTCCCAGGTGCTGAGCAAAAATGCCTACTACGTGCCTGTGCTCAGAGCTGGCCGGTGTGATGATGCATCCTATACCATCGCATTTGCATCTTGCCTTGCCTTGGCTCCCTTTTCAAATTTATCTTTACTGCCCTGGAATTTCACCATTGAAACACAGGGATAGCATTTTAATATTTGTCCAAGCCCTCTTCTTGGAAAGCTGAGTCTGATCAATGAAAGAGAAATACATAGAACAGAGCAAACAAGGTTTTCAGGAAAAGATGCAGTGCTACTGTAATGATGCGTCAGGGCAAGAATCCATAAAGCCTAAATGACTAGGATGCAAAGGCCAGATGCAATAAACAAGACACTAGGATCAAAGGAAGGATCATAGGGAATAGGCAGGAGGAAACTGAAGGATAGAGAAGAGCCTGGAGACCGGGGCTTTGAGAGAAAATGGAAAGGACTTTAATCATATCATTTGGATTGAGAGGTTTGGAAAGAAAAGCTGATGGAAATCAGACTGAAGCTAACTACATTATGATCAGTAGGTTGGAGTAGAGGATAAATTACTGAGGACAGAGAAAGCAGAACTGTCAGATGGGAAACAATATAAATGTTTGAGGATAAGGTATAAAAGCTTCAGGTGAGAGTTGCTGAGAAGTAGATATATAGAAGCAAGGACAGGAAAATTATCATACCTAAGACATGTTAGGTGAACAGAGTTAAAAAAGTAATAATAATGACAGCAAGGAAAAGAGGAGGAAAAGAAGAGGGAGAGGAGGAAGACAAGAAGAGAAAGCAAATGAGGAGAAAGAGAAGGAGAAGGAAATATTGCAGGTTTTTTTTTCTTTCTGGAAGTCTGACCTCTCCTTTGAAAATTGGAAAAGGGTTTATGACTTTCCATTGGAATAATAGCCCTCAGTCTCTTGTCTTCCAAACTTAATTTTTTTTATTGTATAAGTTAAGCTACACTCTTTTTGTATGTCCATCTATCTTTCCCCTAGAAAAGCTATGCTCTATTAAATATATGGATAACACACTGTGGATTTGGTTCTTCTGGCTACCTCCAGGGCCACATTATACATTATGATAATTTTGAAACCCAGCTTCTGAAAATTAGTCAAGTAAATACATCTAGTCTCTATATTTGTTTTTGTAGGTTCTCTTGTTCTGTTGGAGTAGGTCATGACAGTTTTCTGATAACACTTCTATTTTTCATCCTTGGCCTCGGAAGAGTCTACCTCTAAGTTTTTCAATGATGCTGACACTTCAGTCTGTTGCTGATCACATAGGTAAAGTATCTTTTAGGACCTTAATTCAGGAATCTGATGGGATTCCTTCCTTTATGTAGTATGTACTCTCTAGCATATGTACTTCTCTGAGTCTTTTTTGTCTTTTATTTTCTGTCACAGCAGTTCTGGCAGTCCTTTTCTGTAAGCTAATAAGACGTATCCTAGGAGGCTGTTAGGACCACCTTCCAGTGCCTTTGCCAGCATGTTCAACCCTGTATCATGGAAAAGTTTTCCCATCTCGCTAATGATATTTTATTTTAACTGGAATCCTCAGGATCTTGTACCCAATCATTTTTTTCAATCTTGGACAGTACATGTTGGGGCGGGGGGCGGTCCTGAAGAAGTAGTGCATTTCTTCCTCAGTTATGTTGAGACTTAAGCTTAGTTAGTTGTCCTGTGGCCTGGGCGGGTAGCAGTGGTAGATCCTAAGGGAATATATGTCACTGTGTGTGGCAGAAGGTGCTTTATAATAAAAAAGCAAAACCAGGAAGTAGGGCCTTCAAGATTTACAGCTAGAAGACCTCCATAGACCCAGAGGGTTCTGTGAAGTCTGGGGATTTTAAGACCTTTGGGTGCATTGATTGCATGGATTTGTGTATCCCCTTCTCAGCCTCAGAATGTCAATTCTTCCTTATTAGGGCTCTGACTTTGGCATAGCAAACCTGCTGGGATTGAGAATTCAGCCTTCTCTGGAGCTCTACAAATCCTATCATTAAGTTTTATACCTGATTCTCAACTTTCATGAGACTCTGGCTGTAGGAAAGGAGAGTGTCTTTGTATGAAACCAAAGAAGTCTTCTGGAATTTACACTTAACCTTTATTTGTTGAATTTTCACCAACAATCTTTCATTGTTCTTTACCAATTAATTGACTACTTCCAGAAATTTTCACCGAATTTATTCATTCTTAAATTACTGTTTTCCTTCTACTTCTACAACATCTGAATCATTGCATTTACCACTATATTTCCTTCTACTGGCAACCCATCTGAATGTGACCTGGTGAATGTTTTGATGGGTTTGCTGCTCCCACATGACAGAGGCTGATGGTACTCCTTCCACCTTCTAGCAAGGATTGGAGTTTGGAGTGTCAGTCTGCCAGCCAGGGAGCCATCTTCAACATTTCATTTTAGACACTGCTTCTCAAACCCTATGCAAATGTCAGGTATGAGAAAACAGGTTCTAAGACAAATATTTATATGGAGAAATTTTATTGGTGAATGGCTTTAGCATCAACATCTGTGGTGAGGTGAAGGAAAGAGGACTGTAGAGGGAAAAGCTGTACTCTTGTTGAAATGCTAAAAGAAACACTTCATCTAAACCCGTAAGGAGCTCAAAAGCTGGGGAAACTTTTCAAAGTATCCAAAATGGAGCGATGCTATTCAAGCCTTTATATTCTTGCATTGAGTAATTATTTCATATGTGTTTTCTTTGAAGGAGGCATAGACTTGGGGTAAAGTGGCTCTCCTTGACCACTGGAAATTTCTAGAGAGCGATTTAAGCAATGTATTTCAGTCATCAATAATCCAGAAGTTTGTGAGACTGAGTGATTTTGTCCTGAGAAAGTGGATCTGGGAAATATCTTCATTTATATATTCAAGAAATAAGGCAAATTCATTAAAATAAATGTTTAAGGTAAAGCCAATATCACAAAATATCTCTGCTTTTTTTGTTGCTGTTGAGCTGCAGTTTTTTCTTTCAGATTTTTACCAGCCTGAGTGGAGAGATGATGCTGATCAATAAAAAGATTAATATTATCCATAATTATAAAAACAAATCAGTGGCCAGCTCTCCTGGACATTAGGACCCAAGAAGAATTTTTTTCTGAGCTCTCATAAGTAGGACACTATGCAATTAATGCACAATATTTTAAATAAAATCTTTATGATAAGCAATATGGAGTTTCATGTAAGCATATCTATAATATTTCACAATAAGAATCAGTATCTCAACTCATTCTCAAATTCATTAAAAGTCTTCAATCAGTATAAGCTATAATGAGAGCATGACCCTCAAATGACCTGGTTTTAGCTATTGATAAATTTTTGAGTACCTCAAACTGTGCATCCATCCAGTATTTCTCTCCAAGTATTGTTCCTCTCAGCATAGCCTACTTTTAAATACTCCGTAAACTAGGATAAACCTCATTGTTTTAAGAACAGAATTTCTGATGAGTTTCCTTGTCAGTCCAAATTAGGTACTCTTTTTCTTTTTCATACAGGCAGTATTGACTATATTTGTCACCAAGTAAAATGAAAAAGAAAATAAATTTCTATGAGAATATAAACAAGTACGTGCCCATAGACTCATGAATGCAAATACACACATAATGAGTTTACCTTAAAATCTCACATGTAACAAGTATTTACAAATTTACTGGGGTCAGGGAGAAGAGTAGACCATGTCGAACATTGGTCTGTGTCAATAATGTTTCTGATCCAAGAATTATTTTTCCACAATATATTAAAACTTGCAAAAAGAAACCTTATTTTATTTATAGGAACACAAAGAGATATTTATTTGAGAATACCAAGTCATACTTCACTAGTTAAAAATAAACATCCATGTAAATTTAAGTTAAAAATAAAATCAATGTAAATAAAGTATCATGTGTCCTTTTTTGCTTTTGCACACAGAAAACTTAGCTCTAGTCAGTAGCTCTTAGCTCTTCAAGGTATGTAACCACATCTTCCTTAATTGTTACAGGAGTGTTTTGATGTATCTGATTTCTTTGATGCTGGTACCAGATTAGATTTTACATAATTTCAAAAGTAGTTGGGAAAAGTTCCATCAGATAGAGCAAACTGAATTTACCATTTGGTCTGAAAAAAACAAAACAGACAAACAAAATAATATTTTTCTTGTATGCTTAATGAATAAACTTTATTGTTAGAACAGTATCAGGTTCACAGCAAAATTGAATAGAAAATACAAAGAGTTCCCATATACCTCCTGTCCTCCCCTATGCACATTACCTCCTCCACCATCCACATCCTACACCACAGTGGTACACTTATTACAATAGATGAACCTACATTGACATTATTATCACCCAAAGTCCATAGCTTACATTTAAAGTTCACCCTTGGTGTTGTATATTCTATGGGTTTGGACAACTTTATTATTTCATACATCTACCATTATAGTATCCTAAATAATATTTTCCCTGACCTAAGAATTTCCTGTCTTCTACGTATTCATCCCTCCCTCCCTCCTAACCCCTTGCCAACCACTGATCTTTCTACTACTTCATAGTTTTGCCTTCTCCAGAATGTTACATATTGGAATCATACAGTATATAGCCTTTTCGTATTGCTTTTTTCAAGTAGTGGCAGGCATTTGTTTCCTCCATGTCTTTTCATGTTTTGCTAGCCCTATTTTTCTTTCCCCTCTCCTTTATTAAGGGTTTAATACTATTCTATTGTCTGTATGTGCCAAGTTTATTTATCCATTTACCTACTGAAGGTTACGTTGGTTGCTTTCAAGTTTGGGCCATCACGAATAAAGCTGCTACAAACATCCATGTATAAGTTTTATGTGAACGTAAGTTTTGAATTCATTTGTAAGAACACCAAGGAACATATTTGGGGTTTTCCAGCTACCTTTCTACTGCTGATGTCTAGTTTAATTCCATTGTGGTCTGAGAGCAGACACCATGTGATTTCTATTATTTTAAACATTTAATAAGATGTGTTTTATGGCCCAGAAAGTGGTGTATTTTAATGACTAGTTCATGTAAACTTAAGAAGAATGTGTATTCTGCTGTTGTTGGATGAAGTAGTCTATAGATGTCAATAATATCCCATTGATTAATAGCACTGTTGAGTTCAACTGTGTCCTTACTGATTTACTGCCTAGAGGATCTGTCCACCTCTGATAGAGAGGTATTAAAGTCCTCAATTATAATAGTAGATTTATCTATTTCTCTTTGAAGTTTTATACATGTTTGCCTTACAGATTTTGATCTTTTATTATTAGGCACACACGTTTTTTTATGTCTTCTTGAAATATTAACCCCTTTATTATTATATGATGCTCCTTTATTCCTGATAACTTTTCTTGCTCTGAAGTTTGCTATGTATAAAATTAATATAGCTACTTCCATTTTCTTTTGATCAGTGTCACCATAGTATTTCTTTCTCCCTCTATTTAATTTAAGCTACATGTCTTTATATTGAAAGTGGCTATTTTGTAGACAATATAGATTAGAGTTTTATGTTTTGCCTTATTCTAACAATCTCTTTTTTAATTGGAATATCTAAACCATTAAATGTTTAAAGTGATTATTGATATAGTTGGATTAACGTATTTGTTACTGTTTTCTATTTGTTGATCTTGTTTTTGTTTTTGTCTTTTTTTTGTCTTTTGTGGTTTTAATTGGGCACTCTATATCCTTTTATTTTCCCTCCTTTCTTGGCATATCAACTATATATATATATATTTTTTTTTTAGTTTTTGCACTACGGCTTGCATATTTTCAACTAATCTAAGTCCACTTCCAAGTAATACTACAGTAGTCCCCCCTCATTAGTAGGGGATATGTTTCAATACCCATAGGTATTGCCTGAAATCACAGATAGTACCAAACCCTATATCAACTATGTGCAGCAGTCGATCCAGTAACTGAGACAGAGTCTAAGGGAAAATAAGTGGCTGGTTAGGTGCCTGACAGCATGGATGTGCTTGATGTAGGGATAGTTCACATCCAGAGCAGCAAAGAATAGAATGGTGGAAGATTTCATCATACTACTCAGAACAGAACGCAATTAAAAACTGATGAACTGTTTACTTTTGGAATTCTCCTTTTAATATTTCCAGGTGGTGAATGACAGCAGGTAACTAATACTGTGTCCGAAATTGGTGGGTTCGTGGTCTCACTGACTTCAAGGATGAAGCCACGGCCCCTCGCGGTGAGCGTTACAGTTCTTAAAAATGGCGTATCCAGAGTTTGTTTCTTCTGATGTTCGGACGTGTTCAGAGTTTCTTCCTTCTGGTGGGTTCGTGGTCTCGCTGTCTTCAGGAGTGAAGCTGCAGACCTTCGCCGTGAGTGTTACAGCGCTTAAGGCGGCTCCTCTGGAGTGGTTCGTTCCTCCCGTCTGGAGTTCTTCATTCCTCTCAGTGGGTTCCTGGTCTCGCTGGCCTCAGGAGTGAAGCTGCAGACCTTCGAGGTGAGTGTCACAGCTCATAAAGGCAATGTGGACCCGAAGAGTTAGCAGCAGCAAGAAGAGTTAGCAGCAGCAAGATTTATTGCAAAGAGCTAAAGAACAAAGTTTCCACAGTGTGGAAAGGGACCCCAGGTGGTGTCCGCTGCTGGCCGGGGCAGCTTACTCCCTATTCCCACCCACATCCTGCTGATTGGCCCATTTTACAGAGAGCTGACTGGTCCATTTTACAGAGAGCTGATTGGTCTGTTTTGACACGGTCCTGATTGGTGCATGTACAATTCCTGAGCTAGACACAGAGTGCTGATTGGTGTATTTACAATCCTTTAGCTAGAGGTAAAAGTTCTCCAAGTCCCCACAAGATTAGCAAGACACAGAGCACTGATTGGTGAATTTACAAACCTTGAGCTACACACAGAGTGCTGATTGGTGTGTTTACAAACCTTGAGCTAGACACAGCGCACCCATTGGTGCATTTACAATCGTTTAGCTAGACATTAAAGTTCTCCAAGTCCCCACCAGATTAGCTAGATACAGAGTGCTGATTAGTGCGTATACAGTCCTCCAGCTAGACCCAAAAGTTCTCCAAGTCCCCACACGCCTCAGGAGCCCGGCTGGCTTTGCCTAGTGGATCCCATGCTGGGGCTGCGGGTGGAGCTGCCCCTCCGGCACAGCGCCCGGCACTCCTCAGCCCTTGGGCGGTCGATGGGACCTGGCGCCGCGGAGCAGGGGGCGGCGCCCGTTGGGGAGGCTCAGGCGTGCGGGAGCCGATGGGGGAGGGGCGGGGAGGGGGGAAGGGGGAGGGGCGGGGAGGGGGGAAGGGGAGGGGCGGGGAGGGGGGAAGGGGGAGGGGCGGGGAGGGGGGAAGGGGGAGGGGGGGGAGGGGGGAAGGGGGAGGGGCGGGGAGGGGGGAAGGGGGAGCGCGGGGGTGGTGGCTTGAGCATGGCGGGCTGCAGGTCCCGAGCCCTGCCCCACAGGTAGGCGGCGGAGGCCCGGCGAGAATTCCAGCGTATTGTGGGCGGGCCAGCACTGCGGGAGAGACCCGGCGCACGCTCCGCAGCTGCTGGTCCGGATGCTGAGCCCCTCACTGCTGGGGCCGGCGGCGCTGCCGGCCACTCGGAGTGCGGGGCCTGCTGAGCCCGCGCCCACCCAGAACTCTCTGGCCCGCGAGTGCAGCGCGCAGCCCCTGTTCCCGCCCGCACGTCTCCCTCCACAACTCCCGGCAAGCAAAGGGAGCCGGCACCAGCCTCGGCCAGCCCAGAGAGTGCCTCCCACAGTGCAGCGGCAGGCTGAAGGGCTGGCATCTCAAGCGTGGCCAGAGTGGACGCCGAGGCCGAGGAGGCACCCAGAGTGAGCAAGGGCTGACAGCACGTTGTCACCTCAATACCACAGAAATTGAAAACAGAGATAAAAGGAGACTACTGTATATCAGTTCAAGGTCAGTGTAATTACATTACAATAACAAAATATTCTCATTTCCTTTCTCTAATCCCTTACATAATTGATTCATTGGTATCATTGATTTTATTTTTACATAAGAAAATATATGCATAAGCTTATATACACATACATAATTGAACACATTGTTTCTACTATAATTTGAATATGATCTGGTAGATAAACTAAGAAAAAATATGTAAGATTTTATTTTACCTTCAGGCGTTCATTCTCCAATGCCCTTCCTTTCTTTATATAGATCTTATTTTCTGACCTATGTCATTTTTCTTCTCTCTGAAAAATTCCTTTCAACATTTCTAGCAAGACACATTTACCAGCAACAGATTCCCTCATATTTTTGTTTTTATGAGAAAGTCTTCATTTCTCCTTTACTTGTGATGGATAGTTCTGCAGACAAAATTTTAGTCTTGTGGGTTTTATTTTTATTATTGTTGTTCTTCTTTTTCTCTATGCTTTAATTAATTCTCTCTAATCTCATTTTGTTTGCATGGTTTGGGAGGATAGGTAAGATATAATTTTTATCTTTGTCCCTCTTCAGATAAGATTTTTTTTTCCCTCCTCTGGCTTCTTTCAAAATTTTGTTTTGTTTTTCATTAATATGATATGACTACTTGTAGGTTGTTTGTTTTGCATTTATCTCATTTGGTGTTCTCTGAGATTTCTGAATGTGTGGTAGTTGACATTAATTTGGGGAAATTCATATTTACTTCAAATATTGCTTCCATTTATCTCTTCCTGTCTTCCTCTTCTGGTATTCCAATTATGTGTTAGGGTTTTCACAGCTACACTTTTTGTAGTTGGCCCACAGTTCTTGGATATACTGTTCTGCATTTTCCAGTCTTTTTTTTTATCTTTGTTTTTCAATTTTGGATATTTCTATTGTCATATTCTCAATCTCAGAGATTTTTTTCATCAGCCATACACTGTCTTCTAATTAGCTCATCAAAGGCATTCTTTGTTTCTATTACAATATTTTTGGTCCCTAGCATCTTTTTTATTTCATCTCCCTGCATACATTTTCCAGCTGTTTTTTCATGTTGTCTACTTTTTCCATTCGAGCATTTAGCATTTTAATTACAGTTGTTTTACATTTCTGGCCTAATAATTCCAACATCATGGCCATTTCTTATTCTGGCTTTGATTCTTCTTCAGTTTTTTCAAACTGTGTTTTTTTTGCCTTTTATTAAGCCTTGTAATTTTTTCTTAAAATCTGAACATAATAGACTACATGAAAGAAATTTGAAAATAACCCTTTAATAATGTGGTATAAGGTATGGAAAGAGAAAAAGTGTTCTATATCCCTATAATTAGGTCTGAACTTTTCAATGAGCCAATGTCCCTGGATTGTGAATGTTAATAGTGCTCCTCAGTCGCCACCTCCCTTTAGATGGGACAGAATGGCTAAAAGGGGCTGGAGTTGGGTATTATATTTACGACACATGGAGGGCTAGAGCCTGCTGTAGCTGGCTATTTCCCTTCACTCAGGTAGGTTAGGCTCTGATAAAGCCCTAGCAGGTTGGACTCTGGAAAATAATTTCTCCTGAGGCCAGAGCTTGTAAAAAGAACAGAATGCTCAGAAATATTTCAACATGATTAATTTCCCTTTCTCCTGTTGAAAACATGACTTTTTTTTCATATTCATTGTGAGGACCTAGTAGAGCTCCCGCAGGTAAAAACTTAAGAAAGTGTGGGACCTCTCTGTGACTAGGGCTCCTTGGAGGTTTAACTCAAATTTGTCGACATCGATCCCCTAGAAATTTGTTCATTACAGTTAGACATTCCCAGCTGTTTCCCATGGAACTTTCTGCTCATGGATTTCTGCTTCAGTAAGTTATGATTGTCTGTATCGGCACATACCTCTATCTAACAGTGGTTTGTCTTATGACCTTACTTCTCTAATGGATGTAAGGAAAGTTGCTACTTTTAAAAAAATTGTTCAGCATTTTCCTTGTTGGTAGGTTGGAGTGGTGACTTCTAAGTGCCTTTCCAGACCAGGAACTGGAAGCCCAATTATTAGAACAAACATTTCAGTAAACTGGATACCAGGCAATAAAGGACTGTAATCCCTGAGAGACAAGAAACAATCAAACTGTGCTCTATGATTGCCCCAGCTTGCTGTTTTAAGAGAGTTTACAGGCACTAGCAAAGAGGAGAAACCTGTGCAGATCTCAGTGGACTCCCTGAGGTGAGAGGACACAGCTGAGAATTCAGAGTGATCAGAGTAGCTAGAGTTTTCAGGACTAGTAGGTAGGAGAGAGCTGTGCACACATATACAGAGAGAGAACTCTTTAAGAACTGCAGAGGAGTGTTAGGAAGTATTCAGCTGAGTTCAAGTGAATGCATATGAGGCAACTACCTAAGGCTAATAAAGAATCACCACCTGAAAGGATTAGAGGCAAAAATGCCAGGTACTCCAACAGGACCAAGATTAGTTCCTGTTTCCACCAGATAAATTTGACAAACTCATGATTCGTATGTCACTAGATAGAGTATGAAAAGGATCTTGCCTAATTAGTGTGAAATAATTCATCCTAGACTGAATGCTGTATTGGTTCTGGCTAACATATCTTAAAAGCAGACACAAAGATATCAAGCTGTTTCCAAGTGACTTAACTGAATCCCCGAAGCTTAGAATATTTATTGTAATAAAAAATATTCAGCACTCAACAAGGCAAAACGTATAGTGCCTGGCATCCTTTCAAAAATTATCAGGCTTGAAAGAAGTAGTAAAATATGACTAATTATGAGGGGAAAATGTCAATTAATCAAAATCAACCAGAGCTCTCAAAATGTTAGAATTAACAGACCAAAACATTAAAATAGTTATTCCAACTGCATCCCATATGCTCAAAAAGTTAAGTAGAGATATGAGATATATAGATAGATAATAGCCACCTAGCTAGATACATAGCTACATAGCAAGCTACACAGATATAGATATGCCAACTTAAAGTTCTAGATAAGAGACCCACAATGTCTGTGAGGAAATACTCATTGGGTGGGAAGAAATGATGATTAGACATTGCAAAAGAAAAGCTTAGTGCATTTGAAAACATATTAATGAAAAGAATATTAAATTAAAACACAAAGTAAAAGAAAATTTTAAAAGTGGAAGACAAAAATGTTTGAAGAAATAATGGTAATTTTTAAAATTTGAAACTATAAAGTCATAGATCATAGAAGCTTAAAGAGCATGAAGCATAATAAACATGAAAAAATTATATAGGACTGTCATAATCAAAATGTTCAAAAGCAATAAAGAAGAGAAAAACTTAATGTGAGCCAGAGAAAAAAAAGACATTATATGCAAAAGAGCAAAGATGAGGAAAACAGATTTCTTTTTAGAAACAAAGACAAGTGAAAAGATAGTGTAACATCTTTAAAGTACTGAAGTCTTTGCTTTTAAAATCAGGAACAAGACAAGGATGTCTGCTCTCATCACTTCTATTCAATTTGTACTAGATGTTGTAACTTGAACAATGAGGTACAAAAAAGAAGTAAAAAAGATATCTAAATGGGAAAGAGTGAATAAACTGTCTCAATTTTCAGACCTCATGATTATGTATGCAGAAAATTCAGTTAGATCTACCAAAAAGCTACTACAGCAAATGAGTGAGTACAGCAAAGTTTCAAGATACAAGATGCATAAGTGAAATCAATTGCATTTCTACCTATTAATAATGAATATTGCAAATTAAATTTATAAATACCATTCAAAAAAGCATACAAATATATAAGGTTGATTTTGACAAAAGATTTGAAAGTTCTTTATATATGTACACCAAAAATCTATGCAATATTGCTGAGAGAAATTAAAGACCTAAAATTATATATAAATATATATCATATGCATATACACACACACATACATGCACAATATACATTTATATAGTATTCTTAAGTTGGAAGACTTAATAGTGTCGAGATATACTTCTAAAATTAATCTACAAATTAAATAAAATTCTAATCAAAATCCAAACAGGCATTTTTTGTAGACATCAATAAACTGATTATAAAATTAATATGGAAATTTGATGGACCTAGAATAGCCAAAACATTTTTGAAAAAAAAAATCAAAATTGTAGAGTTAATACTACCTGATTTCACATGTCGTTATAAGGCAACAATACTAAGAAAATGTGGTATTGTAGCAAATATAGATAAAAGATCAACGGAACGCAATGGAGACCCTCAAATAATATTATGCATACATATGAAGAACTAATTTTTTTGATATAAGTGTAAAGGCAATTCAGTAGAGAAAGGATTGCTTTTGTAACAATTTGTCCTGTAAAATGGTGAATTATATATATAGACATTCCAAAAGAAAAGACTGGTGCACTTGAAGACATATTAATAAAGGCAATTTGAAATTAAAACACAAAGTAAAAGGAAATTTAAAAAGTAGAAGAGACAGAAAGATATTTCAAGAAATAATTTTTTTATTTGAAGCAAAATATAAAGCTGTAGATTATTGAGGCTTAAAGAATATGAAGCACAATAAACATGAAAAAAATTATATAGGAT